>NC_140590.1:1381321605-1381589105 GCF_964204655.1 Triturus cristatus
TGTGGCAACTGTTTGGATTGGTCATAGAGAAGATTCATGGCATGCAAACAGGCAGTCAGTCCATAGATTGGCAGTGTCTGTAGAAAGTTTGGCGTGCTCCTCAATTTATTTGTCCTCCTTTCGTTGGGTATGAGCCACAGAGGAAAGGCCGGGCATTACTGTTAAGTAGAACATGTATTTATGATTTAAATAACTGTAGTCCGGGTGTGCTGAGAGGAGCTGTAGAGAGCGGAAAGTGCATGTTCACTAGAGCAATGTGCATTCAACTGGCCACTTGAGACTGAACAGTGACAGTAGCATTTAGGTTTACTGACGGCATGTAAATGGAGGGCACTTAGTAAGGGTGTTTGTGGTCACTCAAAGGATTGAAACGTGGTTGGTGCACTACCAAAGCTGGGGTACCAGGATGGAACATTTGAGAGGTAATGAGATGGTGGTATCCAGATGTCATAAAAGGTGTCAGAGGCACGAGGTATGGGGATCCTGGTCCCACAGTGAGGGGTTGTCAAAAGTCCCTACTAAAGATTTATGTCCAACCGTGACCAAATGTTGTGCAGCCTAGCTCCCTCTGTAACTTTTTCCTAGTATCTTTCTTCCTTCCGGCAGATACCTGGAACAAGCGTCCCAAAGTTTTTCTTGGCTGCATACCCCCAGAGGTGTGCCTGACATTTATGGCCTAAGCACCCTCACAAAGAGTGCGCTACTGACATTCTGGGAAAACCTCACTAAAATTACATATTTATGCACCAAACGTGGTAATTCCTTATACCTGCAAAGCATCATATCGCACTTGTCAGCTTTGAGGAGGTGTGAGTGTTTTCATTTGAGGGAAATATTCATCTGTGCTTCCTCTCCCATCCGAGGACTATGGAGCTGCTGTTCCTCTCTCACATGTCCCTTCATAGAGACAGGTGTCACACACTCAACCACTCAGTAAACATGTATGCTTTGATACATTCACCTTGCTGTTTACCTTCCAAACATTCCCTCTTCACCACAAATACAGGGCAGCCATTCCTCATTGCTCATTCACTCAGTCATCGCAGTCCTACACTCCGTAGGTCCTGCAAGACCAACATGAACAAGAGGTATGTCAACAAGCGGAAAAAAAGCCTTGGGGGAAGATTTTTTTAAATGTCACGCAACGTAGCGCAGCACCCTGCGTGGCTGCGCTGCGTTACGTGACCGGGAATGAGCAGGAGAGCGCCATATTTTTAAAGATTTGGCTCTCTCTCCTTGTCTTTCCCTTGCGCCGGCGCTGATTTCAGCTGCCGTGCGCCATGCACATAGCTTAGCGCCGCAGCGCTAGGGTGTGTGCATGAGTGTAGCGTAGGTTTTGTACAGGAAGGGTACCTTTCCTGTACAAAATACTATGCTAGGCTCGATGCAAAGCTTTTCCCACCTTGCATACATGCTGCACAGTGAAGCACGCATGGAAAGTGAGAAAAGCACATAGAAATGTATGCATTTCTCCTGTTTGCACCTCCTTTGAAGGGGGCGTTAACTTTTGGCGCAAAACCATGTTTTCAAATCTTTGTGAATATGGTTTTGCATCAAAAAGCATGGGTTGCTGCATGGAAACACCCATGTACCACCCATGTAATGCCCCCTTGGCGCAAAGTTACCCAAAGCAGTGCTTTGCGCTCCTTACAGGGCACTTTCCAGCGCAAAAGCAGTTTTGCGCTGGAAAGAAAATCAGAAGAAATAAAATTTGCGCTAGTTTGTGTCACTATTGTGGAGCTAAAGCAGCGCGAAACAAATGGAAACCTCCCCCTTGGTGTGCTCTTATATTCATACTGCTGCCCTCTAGTAACGCTACACAGTAACTGCAGCATAATAGTGGGAATGGGAAGAAGGCTGTCCAATGCAAATATTGTTCTCCCAAGCTACCTTTCTTCTGAGATGGTCGGCGTCTTGTGCCTTGATACCACCTCACGCATATGGTCTTCAGTCAAATTCAAAAGCAGCCTACCTACCTTAGGCTAAGGAGTTTTCCACTTGAAGGCCGCACATGGGGACGTCACCCTCATTTAGCAGGGTCCCAAATTGCCTGCAGTCATCCTCTTTACAGAAGCTGGGCGTTCGTGGGCGTTTGTGGGTGTCCTTCAAAGGAAGGAAGGGGGTGTTTAAAGGCCCAGCCCAGCCCAGCCCAGCCCAGCCCAGCCCAGCCCAGCCCAGCCCAGCCCAGCCCAGCCCAGCCCAGCCCAGCCCAGCCCAGCCCAGGCCAGCGCTGTGCTTTGCTTTGTCCTGATGAAGCAGGCATGATGCAGTCCTGCTGAAGCAAAGGCCTGACTCTAACATTTTCTGTCTCTTGAAGAAAACAACCTTTCTACCTTCTTATTGCAACTAATAAAGGGAGTTTCACTTGCATCAAACTTTACCCATCATTTCATTAGCCACAGCTCATTCCTGACCTTTATTCCTAGCCAACCCCATAGGCACCAAACCTCTGATTTGAGAGATTGGCTCACACCAAAATGAAAAATAACCCCCATCCAACCTATTTTCCTATCCGTGTAGCACCTTCCTCGCATTCTTCTAATCAGTTAAAGCCCCAGAGGCCACATTTGCGCGCCACATTATACCAAATTTAAAGGACAAATAATGAATGCATTGATAAAGGATGATAAGGCATTGCCCCTATTGCACCTGCTTGAGATAAAGGGGGATTGGTGGAAAGTCATGAGGGAAAAGATTTGTAATTTTGAGGCGCACGTGCCAAAAAGAGTGGCCACTTTTCTCCTCTGTTTTTACAAGTGAAATTAAAATTAGGAAATGAAAATAAAAGAAGAATTTGAAATTTTGCCAACTTATGACACTTTGACAGCGTTTGCAGGACTCAAACCCTTGTCCTGTGAGATCCTTTATAACCACAGGCACAAGACTTACCATTGAGCTATAGCTCCTGGTGGTCTAAAGTGTTGCAGTAGTAACTATAAACAACATATAGGCCCTGGTGTCATTGCCTGTGGCTTGTATTGCACATCAAAAGGATGACCATGCTATAGGGACGATTTGATACGCTTTTGACATGGAAACCGGTGTGGTCCAGTGGGTAAGTTCCTGACTTCCATCCAGAGAATTAGGGTTCAAATCCCGGGTTCGCCACCAGATGACTGATGGTGGTCCAGCAGAGGTAAATTGGAGGTGGGCCAAACAGGCCAATTGGTAAGTAAAGTGTGTGTGTGTGTGTGTGTAGGGGGTGTGTCTGTGTGTCCTGTAAGAGTGGAGTCATGCCTGGCAAAGTGGGTGGATGGAGGTTAGAGTGAATAGGAGCAGTCTAGGCAGAGTGGGTGGAGCCAGAGAAGTCCAGCAGAGGTAAGTTGGAGGTGGGCCTAACAGGCCAATTGGTAAGCAAAACGTGTTGTCGGTGTGAGGGTGTGTGTGTGGGGTGTCTTTGTGTGGTGTGTGTGTGTGTGTAGGGGGTGTGTCTGTGTGTCCTGTAAGAGTGGAGTCATGCCTGGCAAAGTGGGTGAATAGGACGAGCCTAGACAGAGTGGGTGGAGCCAGAGAGGTCCAGCAGAGGTAAGTTGGAGGTGGGCCTAACAGGCCAATTGGTAAGCGTAGGGGGTGTGTCCTATGAGAGTGGAGTCATGCCTGGCTAAGTGGGTGGGGTGAGAATAGTGTGGAAGAGATGGAGGATAGTGTGTATAGGAGGAGTCTAGGCAGAGTGGGTGGAGCCAGAGAGTCTGGAAAAGATGGATGTGGTCCCAGCGAGGAGGAAGGGGTCAAAGATGGAGTAGGGGGCCTGAACAGATTGGGGCCAAATGTGGGCACTCCTGTAGTGTTTCTCTAGCTGACAGGTCAGGTGATTACATCAGATGGGACTTATGGTGAGGAAAACCAGCGTTTGATTTTTAATGCACCGCTCTACACTCTCTGATTGGGGGGGGGGGGGGGGGGCAGTCAAATTTGGGGTAGCAGTATTAAAAGGGGTTTGGGGGTGCATTATAAAGGGTGATGGGGTACAGAATGACATGGTTTCTGGTTAATTTTTGGGGGGCTACCCATAGTTTTTATTCCTCCCCTCTTCCATTATGGGGTGCACCCTAAAAAGATTGGGGTAACAGGGGAGCGAAGACATTCGTGACAGATTCTATTACCAACCACAAGGAGGCATCACACAATCTGACTGCCGTTAAGGCATTAAAATGTACACCAAAGAGGATGTGTTGGTATTTTTCAGAGGGAGGTCCCCAAGATTTTACTGCCTCCTCTCCCCTCCATGCTGCATGTTATATGGACCCTTGGGAAATTTCTATTGAAAACAGACGGTATAGAGATTCCCGCTATCAAATCTGAGAGCACTAACATTTGCTAAATAAAGGGGGGGGGCAATGGAGAAGACGAACGGGGCAAGGAAAGGGTACCTGTGGCAACTGTTTGGATTGGTCATAGAGAAGATTCATGGCATGCAAACAGGCAGTCAGTCCATAGATTGGCAGTGTCTGTAGAAAGTTTGGCGTGCTCCTCAATTTATTTGTCCTCCTTTCGTTGGGTATGAGCCACAGAGGAAAGGCCGGGCATTACTGTTAAGTAGAACATGTATTTATGATTTAAATAACTGTAGTCCGGGTGTGCTGAGAGGAGCTGTAGAGAGCGGAAAGTGCATGTTCACTAGAGCAATGTGCATTCAACTGGCCACTTGAGACTGAACAGTGACAGTAGCATTTAGGTTTACTGACGGCATGTAAATGGAGGGCACTTAGTAAGGGTGTTTGTGGTCACTCAAAGGATTGAAACGTGGTTGGTGCACTACCAAAGCTGGGGTACCAGGATGGAACATTTGAGAGGTAATGAGATGGTGGTATCCAGATGTCATAAAAGGTGTCAGAGGCACGAGGTATGGGGATCCTGGTCCCACAGTGAGGGGTTGTCAAAAGTCCCTACTAAAGATTTATGTCCAACCGTGACCAAATGTTGTGCAGCCTAGCTCCCTCTGTAACTTTTTCCTAGTATCTTTCTTCCTTCCGGCAGATACCTGGAACAAGCGTCCCAAAGTTTTTCTTGGCTGCATACCCCCAGAGGTGTGCCTGACATTTATGGCCTAAGCACCCTCACAAAGAGTGCGCTACTGACATTCTGGGAAAACCTCACTAAAATTACATATTTATGCACCAAACGTGGTAATTCCTTATACCTGCAAAGCATCATATCGCACTTGTCAGCTTTGAGGAGGTGTGAGTGTTTTCATTTGAGGGAAATATTCATCTGTGCTTCCTCTCCCATCCGAGGACTATGGAGCTGCTGTTCCTCTCTCACATGTCCCTTCATAGAGACAGGTGTCACACACTCAACCACTCAGTAAACATGTATGCTTTGATACATTCACCTTGCTGTTTACCTTCCAAACATTCCCTCTTCACCACAAATACAGGGCAGCCATTCCTCATTGCTCATTCACTCAGTCATCGCAGTCCTACACTCCGTAGGTCCTGCAAGACCAACATGAACAAGAGGTATGTCAACAAGCGGAAAAAAAGCCTTGGGGGAAGATTTTTTTAAATGTCACGCAACGTAGCGCAGCACCCTGCGTGGCTGCGCTGCGTTACGTGACCGGGAATGAGCAGGAGAGCGCCATATTTTTAAAGATTTGGCTCTCTCTCCTTGTCTTTCCCTTGCGCCGGCGCTGATTTCAGCTGCCGTGCGCCATGCACATGGCTTAGTGCCGCAGCGCTAGGGTGTGTGCATGAGTGTAGCGTAGGTTTTGTACAGGAAGGGTACCTTTGCTGTACAAAATACTATGCTAGGCACGATGCAAAGCTTTTCCCACCTTGCATACATGCTGCACAGTGAAGCACGCATGGAAAGTGAGAAAAGCACATAGAAATGAATGCATTTCTCCTGTTTGCATCTCCTTTGAAGGGGCGTTAACTTTTGGCGCAAAACCATGTTTTCAAATCTTTGTGAATATGGTTTTGCATCAAAAAGCATGGGTTGCTGCATGGAAACACCCATGTACCACCCATGTAATGCCCCCTTGGCGCAAAGTTACCCAAAGCAGTGCTTTGCGCTCCTTACAGGGCACTTTCCAGCGCAAAAGCAGTTTTGCGCTGGAAAGAAAATCAGAAGAAATAAAATTTGCGCTAGTTTGTGTCACTATTGTGGAGCTAAAGCAGCGCGAAACAAATGGAAACCTCCCCCTTGGTGTGCTCTTATATTCATACTGCTGCCCTCTAGTAACGCTACACAGTAACTGCAGCATAATAGTGGGAATGGGAAGAAGGCTGTCCAATGCAAATATTGTTCTCCCAAGCTACCTTTCTTCTGAGATGGTCGGCATCTTGTGCCTTGATACCACCTCACGCATATGGTCTTCAGTCAAATTCAAAAGCAGCCTACCTACCTTAGGCTAAGGAGTTTTCCACTTGAAGGCCGCACATGGGGACGTCACCCTCATTTAGCAGGGTCCCAAATTGCCTGCAGTCATCCTCTTTACAGAAGCTGGGCGTTCGTGGGCGTTTGTGGGTGTCCTTCAAAGGAAGGAAGGGGGTGTTTAAAGGCCCAGCCCAGCCCAGCCCAGCCCAGCCCAGCCCAGCCCAGCCCAGCCCAGCCCAGCCCAGCCCAGCCCAGCCCAGCCCAGGCCAGCGCTGTGCTTTGCTTTGTCCTGATGAAGCAGGCATGATGCAGTCCTGCTGAAGCAAAGGCCTGACTCTAACATTTTCTGTCTCTTGAAGAAAACAACCTTTCTACCTTCTTATTGCAACTAATAAAGGGAGTTTCACTTGCATCAAACTTTACCCATCATTTCATTAGCCACAGCTCATTCCTGACCTTTATTCCTAGCCAACCCCATAGGCACCAAACCTCTGATTTGAGAGATTGGCTCACACCAAAATGAAAAATAACCCCCATCCAACCTATTTTCCTATCCGTGTAGCACCTTCCTCGCATTCTTCTAATCAGTTAAAGCCCCAGAGGCCACATTTGCGCGCCACATTATACCAAATTTAAAGGACAAATAATGAATGCATTGATAAAGGATGATAAGGCATTGCCCCTATTGCACCTGCTTGAGATAAAGGGGGATTGGTGGAAAGTCATGAGGGAAAAGATTTGTAATTTTGAGGCGCACGTGCCAAAAAGAGTGGCCACTTTTCTCCTCTGTTTTTACAAGTGAAATTAAAATTAGGAAATGAAAATAAAAGAAGAATTTGAAATTTTGCCAACTTATGACACTTTGACAGCGTTTGCAGGACTCAAACCCTTGTCCTGTGAGATCCTTTATAACCACAGGCACAAGACTTACCATTGAGCTATAGCTCCTGGTGGTCTAAAGTGTTGCAGTAGTAACTATAAACAACATATAGGCCCTGGTGTCATTGCCTGTGGCTTGTATTGCACATCAAAAGGATGACCATGCTATAGGGACGATTTGATACGCTTTTGACATGGAAACCGGTGTGGTCCAGTGGGTAAGTTCCTGACTTCCATCCAGAGAATTAGGGTTCAAATCCCGGGTTCGCCACCAGATGACTGATGGTGGTCCAGCAGAGGTAAATTGGAGGTGGGCCAAACAGGCCAATTGGTAAGTAAAGTGTGTGTGTGTGTGTGTGTAGGGGGTGTGTCTGTGTGTCCTGTAAGAGTGGAGTCATGCCTGGCAAAGTGGGTGGATGGAGGTTAGAGTGAATAGGAGCAGTCTAGGCAGAGTGGGTGGAGCCAGAGAAGTCCAGCAGAGGTAAGTTGGAGGTGGGCCTAACAGGCCAATTGGTAAGCAAAACGTGTTGTCGGTGTGAGGGTGTGTGTGTGGGGTGTCTTTGTGTGGTGTGTGTGTGTGTGTAGGGGGTGTGTCTGTGTGTCCTGTAAGAGTGGAGTCATGCCTGGCAAAGTGGGTGAATAGGACGAGCCTAGACAGAGTGGGTGGAGCCAGAGAGGTCCAGCAGAGGTAAGTTGGAGGTGGGCCTAACAGGCCAATTGGTAAGCGTAGGGGGTGTGTCCTATGAGAGTGGAGTCATGCCTGGCTAAGTGGGTGGGGTGAGAATAGTGTGGAAGAGATGGAGGATAGTGTGTATAGGAGGAGTCTAGGCAGAGTGGGTGGAGCCAGAGAGTCTGGAAAAGATGGATGTGGTCCCAGCGAGGAGGAAGGGGTCAAAGATGGAGTAGGGGGCCTGAACAGATTGGGGCCAAATGTGGGCACTCCTGTAGTGTTTCTCTAGCTGACAGGTCAGGTGATTACATCAGATGGGACTTATGGTGAGGAAAACCAGCGTTTGATTTTTAATGCACCGCTCTACACTCTCTGATTGGGGGGGGGGGGGGGGGGCAGTCAAATTTGGGGTAGCAGTATTAAAAGGGGTTTGGGGGTGCATTATAAAGGGTGATGGGGTACAGAATGACATGGTTTCTGGTTAATTTTTGGGGGGCTACCCATAGTTTTTATTCCTCCCCTCTTCCATTATGGGGTGCACCCTAAAAAGATTGGGGTAACAGGGGAGCGAAGACATTCGTGACAGATTCTATTACCAACCACAAGGAGGCATCACACAATCTGACTGCCGTTAAGGCATTAAAATGTACACCAAAGAGGATGTGTTGGTATTTTTCAGAGGGAGGTCCCCAAGATTTTACTGCCTCCTCTCCCCTCCATGCTGCATGTTATATGGACCCTTGGGAAATTTCTATTGAAAACAGACGGTATAGAGATTCCCGCTATCAAATCTGAGAGCACTAACATTTGCTAAATAAAGGGGGGGGGCAATGGAGAAGACGAACGGGGCAAGGAAAGGGTACCTGTGGCAACTGTTTGGATTGGTCATAGAGAAGATTCATGGCATGCAAACAGGCAGTCAGTCCATAGATTGGCAGTGTCTGTAGAAAGTTTGGCGTGCTCCTCAATTTATTTGTCCTCCTTTCGTTGGGTATGAGCCACAGAGGAAAGGCCGGGCATTACTGTTAAGTAGAACATGTATTTATGATTTAAATAACTGTAGTCCGGGTGTGCTGAGAGGAGCTGTAGAGAGCGGAAAGTGCATGTTCACTAGAGCAATGTGCATTCAACTGGCCACTTGAGACTGAACAGTGACAGTAGCATTTAGGTTTACTGACGGCATGTAAATGGAGGGCACTTAGTAAGGGTGTTTGTGGTCACTCAAAGGATTGAAACGTGGTTGGTGCACTACCAAAGCTGGGGTACCAGGATGGAACATTTGAGAGGTAATGAGATGGTGGTATCCAGATGTCATAAAAGGTGTCAGAGGCACGAGGTATGGGGATCCTGGTCCCACAGTGAGGGGTTGTCAAAAGTCCCTACTAAAGATTTATGTCCAACCGTGACCAAATGTTGTGCAGCCTAGCTCCCTCTGTAACTTTTTCCTAGTATCTTTCTTCCTTCCGGCAGATACCTGGAACAAGCGTCCCAAAGTTTTTCTTGGCTGCATACCCCCAGAGGTGTGCCTGACATTTATGGCCTAAGCACCCTCACAAAGAGTGCGCTACTGACATTCTGGGAAAACCTCACTAAAATTACATATTTATGCACCAAACGTGGTAATTCCTTATACCTGCAAAGCATCATATCGCACTTGTCAGCTTTGAGGAGGTGTGAGTGTTTTCATTTGAGGGAAATATTCATCTGTGCTTCCTCTCCCATCCGAGGACTATGGAGCTGCTGTTCCTCTCTCACATGTCCCTTCATAGAGACAGGTGTCACACACTCAACCACTCAGTAAACATGTATGCTTTGATACATTCACCTTGCTGTTTACCTTCCAAACATTCCCTCTTCACCACAAATACAGGGCAGCCATTCCTCATTGCTCATTCACTCAGTCATCGCAGTCCTACACTCCGTAGGTCCTGCAAGACCAACATGAACAAGAGGTATGTCAACAAGCGGAAAAAAAGCCTTGGGGGAAGATTTTTTTAAATGTCACGCAACGTAGCGCAGCACCCTGCGTGGCTGCGCTGCGTTACGTGACCGGGAATGAGCAGGAGAGCGCCATATTTTTAAAGATTTGGCTCTCTCTCCTTGTCTTTCCCTTGCGCCGGCGCTGATTTCAGCTGCCGTGCGCCATGCACATGGCTTAGTGCCGCAGCGCTAGGGTGTGTGCATGAGTGTAGCGTAGGTTTTGTACAGGAAGGGTACCTTTGCTGTACAAAATACTATGCTAGGCACGATGCAAAGCTTTTCCCACCTTGCATACATGCTGCACAGTGAAGCACGCATGGAAAGTGAGAAAAGCACATAGAAATGAATGCATTTCTCCTGTTTGCATCTCCTTTGAAGGGGCGTTAACTTTTGGCGCAAAACCATGTTTTCAAATCTTTGTGAATATGGTTTTGCATCAAAAAGCATGGGTTGCTGCATGGAAACACCCATGTACCACCCATGTAATGCCCCCTTGGCGCAAAGTTACCCAAAGCAGTGCTTTGCGCTCCTTACAGGGCACTTTCCAGCGCAAAAGCAGTTTTGCGCTGGAAAGAAAATCAGAAGAAATAAAATTTGCGCTAGTTTGTGTCACTATTGTGGAGCTAAAGCAGCGCGAAACAAATGGAAACCTCCCCCTTGGTGTGCTCTTATATTCATACTGCTGCCCTCTAGTAACGCTACACAGTAACTGCAGCATAATAGTGGGAATGGGAAGAAGGCTGTCCAATGCAAATATTGTTCTCCCAAGCTACCTTTCTTCTGAGATGGTCGGCATCTTGTGCCTTGATACCACCTCACGCATATGGTCTTCAGTCAAATTCAAAAGCAGCCTACCTACCTTAGGCTAAGGAGTTTTCCACTTGAAGGCCGCACATGGGGACGTCACCCTCATTTAGCAGGGTCCCAAATTGCCTGCAGTCATCCTCTTTACAGAAGCTGGGCGTTCGTGGGCGTTTGTGGGTGTCCTTCAAAGGAAGGAAGGGGGTGTTTAAAGGCCCAGCCCAGCCCAGCCCAGCCCAGCCCAGCCCAGCCCAGCCCAGCCCAGCCCAGCCCAGCCCAGCCCAGGCCAGCGCTGTGCTTTGCTTTGTCCTGATGCAGCAGGCATGATGCAGTCCTCCTGAAGCAAAGGCCTGACTCTAACATTTTCTGTCTCTTGAAGAAAACAACCTTTCTACCTTCTTATTGCAACTAATAAAGGGAGGTTCACTTGCATCAAACTTTACCCATCATTTCATTAGCCACAACTCATTCCTGACCTTTATTCCTAGCCAACCTCATAGGCACCAAACCTCTGATTTGAGAGATTGGCTCACACCAAAATGAAAAATAACCCCCATCCAACCTATTTTCCTATCCGTGTAGCACCTTCCTCGCATTCTTCTAATCAGTTAAAGCCCCAGAGGCCACATTTGCGCTCCACATTATACCAAATTTAAAGGACAAATAATGAATGCATTGATAAAGGATGATAAGGCATTGCCCCTATTGCACCTGCTTGAGATAAAGGGGGATTGGTGGAAAGTCATGAGGGAAAAGATTTGTAATTTTGAGGCGCACGTGCGAAAAAGAGTGGCCACTTTTCTCCTCTGTTTTTACAAGTGAAATTAAAATTAGGAAATGAAAATAAAAGAAGAATCTGAAATGTTGCCAACTTATGACACTTTGACAGCGTTTGCGGGACTCGAACCCTTGTCCTGTGAGATCCTTTATAACCACAGGCACAAGTCTAACCATTGAGCTATAGCTCCTGGTGGTCTAAAGCGTTGCAGTAGTAACTATAAACAACATATAGGCCCTGGTGTCATTGCCTGTGGCTTGTATTGCACATCAAAAGGATGACCATGCTATAGGGACGATTTGATACGCTTCTGACATGGAAACCGGTGTGGTCCAGTGGGTAAGTTCCTGACTTCCAGCCAGAGAATTAGGGTTCAAATCCCGGGTTCGGCACCAGATGACTGATGGTGGTCCAGCAGAGGTAAATTGGAGGTGGGCCAAACAGGCCAATTGGTAAGTAAAATGTGTGTGTGTGTGTGTAGGGGGTGTGTCCTGTAAGAGTGGAGTCATGCCTGGCAAAGTGGGTGGATGGAGGATAGAGTGAATAGGAGGAGTCTAGGCAGAGTGGGTGGAGCCAGAAAAGTCCAGCAGAGGTAAGTTGGAGGTGGGCCTAACAGGCCAATTGGTAAGCAAAACATGTTGTCTGTGTGTGAGTGTGTGTGGGGTGTCTGTGTGTGTGTGTGTGTGTGTAGGGGGTGTGTCTGTGTGTCCTGTAAGAGTGGAGTCATGCCTGGCAAAGTGGGTGGATGGAGGATAGAGTGAATAGGAGGAGTCTAGACAGAGTGGGTGGAGCCAGAGAGGTCCAGCAGAGGTAAGTTGGAGGTGGGCCTAACAGGCCAATTGGTAAGCGTAGGGGGTGTGTCCTATGAGAGTGGAGTCATGCCTGGCTAAGTGGGTGGGGTGAGAATAGTGTGGCAGTGGAAGAGATGGAGGATAGTGTGTATAGGAGGAGTCTAGGCAGAGTGGGTGGAGCCAGAGAGTCTGGAAAAGATGGATGTGGTCCCAGCGAGGAGGAAGGGGTCAAAGATGGAGGAGGGGGCCTGAACAGGTTGGGGCCAAATGTGGGCACTCCTGTAGTGTTTCTCTAGCTGACAGGTCAGGTGATTACATCAGATGGGACTTATGGTGAGGAAAACCAGCGTTTGATTTTTAATGCACCGCTCTACACTCTCTGATTGGGGGGGCAGTCAAATTTGGGGTAGCAGTATTAAAAGGGGTTTGGGGGTGCATTATAAAGGGTGATGGGGTACAGAATGACATGGTTTCTGGTTAATTTTTGGGGGGGCTACCCATAGTTTTTATTCCTCCCCTCTTCCATTATGGGGTGCACCCCAAGAAGATTGGGGTAACAGGGGAGCGAAGACATTCGTGACAGATTCTATTACCAACCACAAGGAGGCATCACACAATCTGACTGCCGTTAAGGCATTAAAATGTACAACAGAGGATGTGTTGGTATTTTTCAGAGGGAGGTCCCCAAGATTTTACTGCCTCCTCTCCCCTCCATGCTGCATGTTATATGGACCCTTGGGAAATTTCTATTGAAAACAGACGGTATAGAGATTCCCGCTATCAAATCTGAGAGCACTAACATTTGCTAAATAAAGGGGGGGGCAATGGAGAAGACGAACGGGGCAAGGAAAGGGTACCTGTGGCAACTGTTTGGATTGGTCATAGAGAAGATTCATGGCATGCAAACAGGCAGTCAGTCCATAGATTGGCAGTGTCTGTAGAAAGTTTGGCGTGCTCCTCAATTTATTTGTCCTCCTTTCGTTGGGTATGATCCACAGAGGAAAGGCCAGGCATTACTGTTAGGTAGAACATGTATTTATGATTTAAATAACTGTAGTCCGGGTGTGCTGAGAGGAGCTGTAGAGAGCGGAAACTGCATGTTCACTAGAGCAATGTGCATTCAACTGGCCACTTGAGACTGAACAGTGACAGTAGCATTTAGGTTTACTGACGGCATGTAAATGGAGGGCACTTAGGAAGGGTGTTTGTGGTCACTCAAAGGATTGAAACGTGGTTGGTGCACTACCAAAGCTGGGGTACCAGGATGGAACATTTGAGAGGTAATGAGATGGTGGTATCCAGATGTCATAAAAGGTGTCAGAGGCACGAGGTATGGGGATCCTGGTCCCACAGTGAGGGGTTGTCAAAAGTCCCTACTAAAGATTTATGTCCAACCGTGACCAAATGTTGTGCAGCCTAGCTCCCTCTGTAACTTTTTCCTAGTATCTTTCTTTCCTTCCGGCAGATACCTGGAACAAGCGTCCCAAAGTTTTTCTTGGCTGCATACCCCCAGAGGTGTGCCTGACATTTATGGCCTAAGCACCCTCACAAAGAGTGCGCTACTGACATTCTGGGAAAACCTCACTAAAATTACATATTTATGCACCAAACGTGGTAATTCCTTATACCTGCAAAGCATCATATCGCACTTGTCAGCTTTGAGGAGGTGTGAGTGTTTTCATTTGAGGGAAATATTCATCTGTGCTTCCTCTCCCATCCGAGGACTATGGAGCTGCTGTTCCTCTCTCACATGTCCCTTCATAGAGACAGGTGTCACACACTCAACCACTCAGTAAACATGTATGCTTTGATACATTCACCTTGCTGTTTACCTTCCAAACATTCCCTCTTCACCACAAATACAGGGCAGCCATTCCTCATTGCTCATTCACTCAGTCATCGCAGTCCTACACTCCGTAGGTCCTGCAAGACCAACATGAACAAGAGGTATGTCAACAAGCGGAAAAAAAGCCTTGGGGGAAGATTTTTTTAAATGTCACGCAACGTAGCGCAGCACCCTGCGTGGCTGCGCTGCGTTACGTGACCGGGAATGAGCAGGAGAGCGCCATATTTTTAAAGATTTGGCTCTCTCTCCTTGTCTTTCCCTTGCGCCGGCGCTGATTTCAGCTGCCGTGCGCCATGCACATAGCTTAGCGCCGCAGCGCTAGGGTGTGTGCATGAGTGTAGCGTAGGTTTTGTACAGGAAGGGTACCTTTCCTGTACAAAATACTATGCTAGGCACGATGCAAAGCTTTTCCCACCTTGCATACATGCTGCACAGTGAAGCACGCATGGAAAGTGAGAAAAGCACATAGAAATGTATGCATTTCTCCTGTTTGCACCTCCTTTGAAGGGGCGTTAACTTTTGGCGCAAAACCATGTTTTCAAATCTTTGTGAATATGGTTTTGCATCAAAAAGCATGGGTTTCTGCATGGAAACACCCATGTACCACCCATGTAATGCCCCCTTGGCGCAAAGTTACCCAAAGCAGTGCTTTGCGCTCCTTACAGGGCACTTTCCAGCACAAAAGCAGTTTTGCGCTGGAAAGAAAATCAGAAGAAATAAAATTTGCGCTAGTTTGTGTCACTATTGTGGAGCTAAAGCAGCGCGAAACAAATGGAAATCTCCCCCTTGGTGTGCTCTTATATTCATACTGCTGCCCTCTAGTAACGCTACACAGTAACTGCAGCATAATAGTGGGAATGGGAAGAAGGCTGTCCAATGCAAATATTGTTCTCCCAAGCTACCTTTCTTCTGAGATGGTCGGCGTCTTGTGCCTTGATACCACCTCACGCATATGGTCTTCAGTCAAATTCAAAAGCAGCCTACCTACCTTAGGCTAAGGAGTTTTCCACTTGAAGGCCGCACATGGGGACGTCACCCTCATTTAGCAGGGTCCCAAATTGCCTGCAGTCATCCTCTTTACAGAAGCTGGGCGTTCGTGGGCGTTTGTGGGTGTCCTTCAAAGGAAGGAAGGGGGTGTTTAAAGGCCCAGCCCAGCCCAGCCCAGCCCAGCCCAGCCCAGCCCAGCCCAGCCCAGCCCAGCCCAGCCCAGCCCAGCCCAGCCCAGCCCAGCCCAGCCCAGCCCAGCCCAGCCCAGCCCAGCCCAGGCCAGCGCTGTGCTTTGCTTTGTCCTGATGAAGCAGGCATGATGCAGTCCTGCTGAAGCAAAGGCCTGACTCTAACATTTTCTGTCTCTTGAAGAAAACAACCTTTCTACCTTCTTATTGCAACTAATAAAGGGAGTTTCACTTGCATCAAACTTTACCCATCATTTCATTAGCCACAGCTCATTCCTGACCTTTATTCCTAGCCAACCCCATAGGCACCAAACCTCTGATTTGAGAGATTGGCTCACACCAAAATGAAAATAACCCCCATCCAACCTATTTTCCTATCCGTGTAGCACCTTCCTCGCATTCTTCTAATCAGTTAAAGCCCCAGAGGCCACATTTGCGCGCCACATTATACCAAATTTAAAGGACAAATAATGAATGCATTGATAAAGGATGATAAGGCATTGCCCCTATTGCACCTGCTTGAGATAAAGGGGGATTGGTGGAAAGTCATGAGGGAAAAGATTTGTAATTTTGAGGCGCACGTGCCAAAAAGAGTGGCCACTTTTCTCCTCTGTTTTTACAAGTGAAATTAAAATTAGGAAATGAAAATAAAAGAAGAATTTGAAATTTTGCCAACTTATGACACTTTGACAGCGTTTGCAGGACTCAAACCCTTGTCCTGTGAGATCCTTTATAACCACAGGCACAAGACTTACCATTGAGCTATAGCTCCTGGTGGTCTAAAGTGTTGCAGTAGTAACTATAAACAACATATAGGCCCTGGTGTCATTGCCTGTGGCTTGTATTGCACATCAAAAGGATGACCATGCTATAGGGACGATTTGATACGCTTTTGACATGGAAACCGGTGTGGTCCAGTGGGTAAGTTCCTGACTTCCATCCAGAGAATTAGGGTTCAAATCCCGGGTTCGCCACCAGATGACTGATGGTGGTCCAGCAGAGGTAAATTGGAGGTGGGCCAAACAGGCCAATTGGTAAGTAAAGTGTGTGTGTGTGTGTGTGTAGGGGGTGTGTCTGTGTGTCCTGTAAGAGTGGAGTCATGCCTGGCAAAGTGGGTGGATGGAGGTTAGAGTGAATAGGAGCAGTCTAGGCAGAGTGGGTGGAGCCAGAGAAGTCCAGCAGAGGTAAGTTGGAGGTGGGCCTAACAGGCCAATTGGTAAGCAAAACGTGTTGTCGGTGTGAGGGTGTGTGTGTGGGGTGTCTTTGTGTGGTGTGTGTGTGTGTGTAGGGGGTGTGTCTGTGTGTCCTGTAAGAGTGGAGTCATGCCTGGCAAAGTGGGTGAATAGGACGAGCCTAGACAGAGTGGGTGGAGCCAGAGAGGTCCAGCAGAGGTAAGTTGGAGGTGGGCCTAACAGGCCAATTGGTAAGCGTAGGGGGTGTGTCCTATGAGAGTGGAGTCATGCCTGGCTAAGTGGGTGGGGTGAGAATAGTGTGGAAGAGATGGAGGATAGTGTGTATAGGAGGAGTCTAGGCAGAGTGGGTGGAGCCAGAGAGTCTGGAAAAGATGGATGTGGTCCCAGCGAGGAGGAAGGGGTCAAAGATGGAGGAGGGGGCCTGAACAGATTGGGGCCAAATGTGGGCACTCCTGTAGTGTTTCTCTAGCTGACAGGTCAGGTGATTACATCAGATGGGACTTATGGTGAGGAAAACCAGCGTTTGATTTTTAATGCACCGCTCTACACTCTCTGATTGGGGGGGGGGGGGGGCAGTCAAATTTGGGGTAGCAGTATTAAAAGGGGTTTGGGGGTGCATTATAAAGGGTGATGGGGTACAGAATGACATGGTTTCTGGTTAATTTTTGGGGGGCTACCCATAGTTTTTATTCCTCCCCTCTTCCATTATGGGGTGCACCCTAAAAAGATTGGGGTAACAGGGGAGCGAAGACATTCGTGACAGATTCTATTACCAACCACAAGGAGGCATCACACAATCTGACTGCCGTTAAGGCATTAAAATGTACACCAAAGAGGATGTGTTGGTATTTTTCAGAGGGAGGTCCCCAAGATTTTACTGCCTCCTCTCCCCTCCATGCTGCATGTTATATGGACCCTTGGGAAATTTCTATTGAAAACAGACGGTATAGAGATTCCCGCTATCAAATCTGAGAGCACTAACATTTGCTAAATAAAGGGGGGGGGCAATGGAGAAGACGAACGGGGCAAGGAAAGGGTACCTGTGGCAACTGTTTGGATTGGTCATAGAGAAGATTCATGGCATGCAAACAGGCAGTCAGTCCATAGATTGGCAGTGTCTGTAGAAAGTTTGGCGTGCTCCTCAATTTATTTGTCCTCCTTTCGTTGGGTATGAGCCACAGAGGAAAGGCCGGGCATTACTGTTAAGTAGAACATGTATTTATGATTTAAATAACTGTAGTCCGGGTGTGCTGAGAGGAGCTGTAGAGAGCGGAAAGTGCATGTTCACTAGAGCAATGTGCATTCAACTGGCCACTTGAGACTGAACAGTGACAGTAGCATTTAGGTTTACTGACGGCATGTAAATGGAGGGCACTTAGTAAGGGTGTTTGTGGTCACTCAAAGGATTGAAACGTGGTTGGTGCACTACCAAAGCTGGGGTACCAGGATGGAACATTTGAGAGGTAATGAGATGGTGGTATCCAGATGTCATAAAAGGTGTCAGAGGCACGAGGTATGGGGATCCTGGTCCCACAGTGAGGGGTTGTCAAAAGTCCCTACTAAAGATTTATGTCCAACCGTGACCAAATGTTGTGCAGCCTAGCTCCCTCTGTAACTTTTTCCTAGTATCTTTCTTCCTTCCGGCAGATACCTGGAACAAGCGTCCCAAAGTTTTTCTTGGCTGCATACCCCCAGAGGTGTGCCTGACATTTATGGCCTAAGCACCCTCACAAAGAGTGCGCTACTGACATTCTGGGAAAACCTCACTAAAATTACATATTTATGCACCAAACGTGGTAATTCCTTATACCTGCAAAGCATCATATCGCACTTGTCAGCTTTGAGGAGGTGTGAGTGTTTTCATTTGAGGGAAATATTCATCTGTGCTTCCTCTCCCATCCGAGGACTATGGAGCTGCTGTTCCTCTCTCACATGTCCCTTCATAGAGACAGGTGTCACACACTCAACCACTCAGTAAACATGTATGCTTTGATACATTCACCTTGCTGTTTACCTTCCAAACATTCCCTCTTCACCACAAATACAGGGCAGCCATTCCTCATTGCTCATTCACTCAGTCATCGCAGTCCTACACTCCGTAGGTCCTGCAAGACCAACATGAACAAGAGGTATGTCAACAAGCGGAAAAAAAGCCTTGGGGGAAGATTTTTTTAAATGTCACGCAACGTAGCGCAGCACCCTGCGTGGCTGCGCTGCGTTACGTGACCGGGAATGAGCAGGAGAGCGCCATATTTTTAAAGATTTGGCTCTCTCTCCTTGTCTTTCCCTTGCGCCGGCGCTGATTTCAGCTGCCGTGCGCCATGCACATAGCTTAGCGCCGCAGCGCTAGGGTGTGTGCATGAGTGTAGCGTAGGTTTTGTACAGGAAGGGTACCTTTCCTGTACAAAATACTATGCTAGGCTCGATGCAAAGCTTTTCCCACCTTGCATACATGCTGCACAGTGAAGCACGCATGGAAAGTGAGAAAAGCACATAGAAATGTATGCATTTCTCCTGTTTGCACCTCCTTTGAAGGGGGCGTTAACTTTTGGCGCAAAACCATGTTTTCAAATCTTTGTGAATATGGTTTTGCATCAAAAAGCATGGGTTGCTGCATGGAAACACCCATGTACCACCCATGTAATGCCCCCTTGGCGCAAAGTTACCCAAAGCAGTGCTTTGCGCTCCTTACAGGGCACTTTCCAGCGCAAAAGCAGTTTTGCGCTGGAAAGAAAATCAGAAGAAATAAAATTTGCGCTAGTTTGTGTCACTATTGTGGAGCTAAAGCAGCGCGAAACAAATGGAAACCTCCCCCTTGGTGTGCTCTTATATTCATACTGCTGCCCTCTAGTAACGCTACACAGTAACTGCAGCATAATAGTGGGAATGGGAAGAAGGCTGTCCAATGCAAATATTGTTCTCCCAAGCTACCTTTCTTCTGAGATGGTCGGCGTCTTGTGCCTTGATACCACCTCACGCATATGGTCTTCAGTCAAATTCAAAAGCAGCCTACCTACCTTAGGCTAAGGAGTTTTCCACTTGAAGGCCGCACATGGGGACGTCACCCTCATTTAGCAGGGTCCCAAATTGCCTGCAGTCATCCTCTTTACAGAAGCTGGGCGTTCGTGGGCGTTTGTGGGTGTCCTTCAAAGGAAGGCAGGGGGTGTTTAAAGGCCCAGCCCAGCCCAGCCCAGCCCAGCCCAGCCCAGCCCAGCCCAGCCCAGCCCAGCCCAGCCCAGCCCAGCCCAGCCCAGCCCAGCCCAGCGCTGTGCTTTGCTTTGTCCTGATGAAGCAGGCATGATGCAGTCCTGCTGAAGCAAAGGCCTGACTCTAACATTTTCTGTCTCTTGAAGAAAACAACCTTTCTACCTTCTTATTGCAACTAATAAAGGGAGTTTCACTTGCATCAAACTTTACCCATCATTTCATTAGCCACAGCTCATTCCTGACCTTTATTCCTAGCCAACCCCATAGGCACCAAACCTCTGATTTGAGAGATTGGCTCACACCAAAATGAAAAATAACCCCCATCCAACCTATTTTCCTATCCGTGTAGCACCTTCCTCGCATTCTTCTAATCAGTTAAAGCCCCAGAGGCCACATTTGCGCGCCACATTATACCAAATTTAAAGGACAAATAATGAATGCATTGATAAAGGATGATAAGGCATTGCCCCTATTGCACCTGCTTGAGATAAAGGGGGATTGGTGGAAAGTCATGAGGGAAAAGATTTGTAATTTTGAGGCGCACGTGCCAAAAAGAGTGGCCACTTTTCTCCTCTGTTTTTACAAGTGAAATTAAAATTAGGAAATGAAAATAAAAGAAGAATTTGAAATTTTGCCAACTTATGACACTTTGACAGCGTTTGCAGGACTCAAACCCTTGTCCTTTGAGATCCTTTATAACCACAGGCACAAGACTTACCATTGAGCTATAGCTCCTGGTGGTCTAAAGTGTTGCAGTAGTAACTATAAACAACATATAGGCCCTGGTGTCATTGCCTGTGGCTTGTATTGCACATCAAAAGGATGACCATGCTATAGGGACGATTTGATACGCTTCTGACATGGAAACCGGTGTGGTCCAGTGGGTAAGTTCCTGACTTCCATCCAGAGAATTAGGGTTCAAATCCCGGGTTCGCCACCAGATGACTGATGGTGGTCCAGCAGAGGTAAATTGGAGGTGGGCCAAACAGGCCAATTGGTAAGTAAAGTGTGAGTGTGTAGGGGGTGTGTCTGTGTGTCCTGTGAGAGTGGAGTCATGCCTGGCAAAGTGGGTGGATAGAGTGAATAGGAGGAGTCTAGACAGAGTGGGTGGAGCCAGAGAAGTCCAGCAGAGGTAAGTTGGAGGTGGGCCTAACAGGCCAATTGGTAAGCAAAACGTGTTGTCGGTGTGTGGGGTGTCTTTGTGTGGGGTGTCTTTGTGTGGTGTGTGTGTAGGGGGTGTGTCTGTGTGTCCTGTAAGAGTGGAGTCATGCCTGGCAAAGTGGGTGAATAGGACGAGCCTAGACAGAGTGGGTGGAGCCAGAGAGGTCCAGCAGAGGTAAGTTGGAGGTGGGCCTAACAGGCCAATTGGTAAGCGTAGGGGGTGTGTCCTATGAGAGTGGAGTCATGCCTGGCTAAGTGGGTGGGGTGAGAATAGTGTGGCAGAGGAAGAGATGGAGGATAGTGTGTATAGGAGGAGTCTAAGCAGAGTGGGTGGAGCCAGAGAGTCTGGAAAAGATGGATGTGGTCCCAGCGAGGAGGAAGGGGTCAAAGATGGAGGAGGGGGCCTGAACAGATTGGGGCCAAATGTGGGCACTCCTGTAGTGTTTCTCTAGCTGACAGGTCAGGTGATTACATCAGATGGGACTTATGGTGAGGAAAACCAGCGTTTGATTTTTAATGCACCGCTCTACACTCTCTGATTGGGGGGGGGGGCAGTCAAATTTGGGGTAGCAGTATTAAAAGGGGTTTGGGGGTGCATTATAAAGGGTGATGGGGTACAGAATGACATGGTTTCTGGTTAATTTTTGGGGGGCTACCCATAGTTTTTATTCCTCCCCTCTTCCATTATGGGGTGCACCCTAAAAAGATTGGGGTAACAGGGGAGCGAAGACATTCGTGACAGATTCTATTACCAACCACAAGGAGGCATCACACAATCTGACTGCCGTTAAGGCATTAAAATGTACAACAAAGAGGATGTGTTGGTATTTTTCAGAGGGAGGTCCCCAAGATTTTACTGCCTCCTCTCCCCTCCATGCTGCATGTTATATGGACCCTTGGGAAATTTCTATTGAAAACAGACGGTATAGAGATTCCCGCTATCAAATCTGAGAGCACTAACATTTGCTAAATAAAGGGGGGGGGCAATGGAGAAGACGAACGGGGCAAGGAAAGGGTACCTGTGGCAACTGTTTGGATTGGTCATAGAGAAGATTCATGGCATGCAAACAGGCAGTCAGTCCATAGATTGGCAGTGTCTGTAGAAAGTTTGGCGTGCTCCTCAATTTATTTGTCCTCCTTTCGTTGGGTATGAGCCACAGAGGAAAGGCCGGGCATTACTGTTAAGTAGAACATGTATTTATGATTTAAATAACTGTAGTCCGGGTGTGCTGAGAGGAGCTGTAGAGAGCGGAAAGTGCATGTTCACTAGAGCAATGTGCATTCAACTGGCCACTTGAGACTGAACAGTGACAGTAGCATTTAGGTTTACTGACGGCATGTAAATGGAGGGCACTTAGGAAGGGTGTTTGTGGTCACTCAAAGGATTGAAACGTGGTTGGTGCACTACCAAAGCTGGGGTACCAGGATGGAACATTTGAGAGGTAATGAGATGGTGGTATCCAGATGTCATAAAAGGTGTCAGAGGCACGAGGTATGGGGATCCTGGTCCCACAGTGAGGGGTTGTCAAAAGTCCCTACTAAAGATTTATGTCCAACCGTGACCAAATGTTGTGCAGCCTAGCTCCCTCTGTAACTTTTTCCTAGTATCTTTCTTTCCTTCCGGCAGATACCTGGAACAAGCGTCCCAAAGTTTTTCTTGGCTGCATACCCCCAGAGGTGTGCCTGACATTTATGGCCTAAGCACCCTCACAAAGAGTGCGCTACTGACATTCTGGGAAAACCTCACTAAAATTACATATTTATGCACCAAACGTGGTAATTCCTTATACCTGCAAAGCATCATATCGCACTTGTCAGCTTTGAGGAGGTGTGAGTGTTTTCATTTGAGGGAAATATTCATCTGTGCTTCCTCTCCCATCCGAGGACTATGGAGCTGCTGTTCCTCTCTCACATGTCCCTTCATAGAGACAGGTGTCACACACTCAACCACTCAGTAAACATGTATGCTTTGATACATTCACCTTGCCGTTTACCTTCCAAACATTCCCTCTTCACCACAAATACAGGGCAGCCATTCCTCATTGCTCATTCACTCAGTCATCGCAGTCCTACACTCCGTAGGTCCTGCAAGACCAACATGAACAAGAGGTATGTCAACAAGCGGAAAAAAAGCCTTGGGGGAAGATTTTTTTAAATGTCACGCAACGTAGCGCAGCACCCTGCGTGGCTGCGCTGCGTTACGTGACCGGGAATGAGCAGGAGAGCGCCATATTTTTAAAGATTTGGCTCTCTCTCCTTGTCTTTCCCTTGCGCCGGCGCTGATTTCAGCTGCCGTGCGCCATGCACATAGCTTAGCGCCGCAGCGCTAGGGTGTGTGCATGAGTGTAGCGTAGGTTTTGTACAGGAAGGGTACCTTTCCTGTACAAAATACTATGCTAGGCTCGATGCAAAGCTTTTCCCACCTTGCATACATGCTGCACAGTGAAGCACGCATGGAAAGTGAGAAAAGCACATAGAAATGTATGCATTTCTCCTGTTTGCACCTCCTTTGAAGGGGGCGTTAACTTTTGGCGCAAAACCATGTTTTCAAATCTTTGTGAATATGGTTTTGCATCAAAAAGCATGGGTTGCTGCATGGAAACACCCATGTACCACCCATGTAATGCCCCCTTGGCGCAAAGTTACCCAAAGCAGTGCTTTGCGCTCCTTACAGGGCACTTTCCAGCGCAAAAGCAGTTTTGCGCTGGAAAGAAAATCAGAAGAAATAAAATTTGCGCTAGTTTGTGTCACTATTGTGGAGCTAAAGCAGCGCGAAACAAATGGAAACCTCCCCCTTGGTGTGCTCTTATATTCATACTGCTGCCCTCTAGTAACGCTACACAGTAACTGCAGCATAATAGTGGGAATGGGAAGAAGGCTGTCCAATGCAAATATTGTTCTCCCAAGCTACCTTTCTTCTGAGATGGTCGGCGTCTTGTGCCTTGATACCACCTCACGCATATGGTCTTCAGTCAAATTCAAAAGCAGCCTACCTACCTTAGGCTAAGGAGTTTTCCACTTGAAGGCCGCACATGGGGACGTCACCCTCATCTAGCAGGGTCCCAAATTGCCTGCAGTCATCCTCTTTACAGAAGCTGGGCGTTCGTGGGCGTTTGTGGGTGTCCTTCAAAGGAAGGAAGGGGGTGTTTAAAGGCCCAGCCCAGCCCAGCCCAGCCCAGCCCAGCCCAGCCCAGCCCAGGCCAGCGCTGTGCTTTGCTTTGTCCTGATGAAGCAGGCATGATGCAGTCCTGCTGAAGCAAAGGCCTGACTCTAACATTTTCTGTCTCTTGAAGAAAACAACCTTTCTACCTTCTTATTGCAACTAATAAAGGGAGTTTCACTTGCATCAAACTTTACCCATCATTTCATTAGCCACAGCTCATTCCTGACCTTTATTCCTAGCCAACCCCATAGGCACCAAACCTCTGATTTGAGAGATTGGCTCACACCAAAATGAAAAATAACCCCCATCCAACCTATTTTCCTATCCGTGTAGCACCTTCCTCGCATTCTTCTAATCAGTTAAAGCCCCAGAGGCCACATTTGCGCTCCACATTATACCAAATTTAAAGGACAAATAATGAATGCATTGATAAAGGATGATAAGGCATTGCCCCTATTGCACCTGCTTGAGATAAAGGGGGATTGGTGGAAAGTCATGAGGGAAAAGATTTGTAATTTTGAGGCGCACGTGCCAAAAAGAGTGGCCACTTTTCTCCTCTGTTTTTACAAGTGAAATTAAAATTAGGAAATGAAAATAAATGAAGACTTTGAAATTTTGCCAACTTATGACACTTTGACAGCGTTTGCGGGACTCGAACCCTTGTCCTGTGAGATCCTTTATAACCACAGGCACAAGACTTACCATTGAGCTATAGCTCCTGGTGGTCTAAAGCGTTGCAGTAGTAACTATAAACAACATATAGGCCCTGGTGTCATTGCCTGTGGCTTGTATTGCACATCAAAAGGATGACCATGCTATAGGGACGATTTGATACGCTTCTGACATGGAAACCGGTGTGGTCCAGTGGGTAAGTTCCTGACTTCCAGCCAGAGAATTAGGGTTCAAATCCCGGGTTCGGCACCAGATGACTGATGGTGGTCCAGCAGAGGTAAGTTGGAGGTGGGCCAAACAGGCCAATTGGTAAGTAAAATGTGTGTGTGTGTGTGTGTAGGGGGTGTGTCTGTGTGTCCTGTAAGAGTGGAGTCATGCCTGGCAAAGTGGGTGGATGGACGATAGAGTGAATAGGAGGAGTCTAGGCAGAGTGGGTGGAGCCAGAGAAGTCCAGCAGAGGTAAGTTGGAGGTGGGCCTAACAGGCCAATTGGTAAGCAAAAAGTGTTGAGGGTGTGTGTGGGGTGTGGGGTGTGTGTGTGTGTGTGTGTGTGTAGGGGGTGTGTCTGTGTGTCCTGTAAGAGTGGAGTCATGCCTGGCAAAGTGGGTGGATAGAGTGAATAGGAGGAGTCTAGACAGAGTGGGTGGAGCCAGAGAGGTCCAGCAGAGGTAAGTTGGAGGTGGGCCTAACAGGCCAATTGGTAAGCGTAGGGGGTGTGTCCTATGAGAGTGGAGTCATTCCTGGCTAAGTGGGTGGGGTGAGAATAGTGTGGCAGTGGAAGAGATGGATGATAGTGTGTATAGGAGGAGTCTAGGCAGAGTGGGTGGAGCCAGAGAGTCTGGAAAAGATGGATGTGGTCCCAGAGAGGAGAAAGGGGTCAAAGATGGAGGAGGGGGCCTGAACAGATAGGGGCCAAATGTGGGCACTACTGTAGTGCTTCTCTAGCTGACAGGTCAGGTGATTACATCAGATGGGACTTATGGTGAGGAAAACCAGCGTTTGATTTTTAATGCACCGCTCTACACTCTCTGATTGGGGGGGGGGGCAGTCAAATTTGGGGTAGCAGTATTAAAAGGGGTTTGGGGGTGCATTATAAAGGGTGATGGGGTACAGAATGACATGGTTTCTGGTTAATTTTTGGGGGGGCTACCCATAGTTTTTATTCCTCCCCTCTTCCATTATGGGGTGCACCCCAAAAAGATTGGGGTAACAGGGGAGCGAAGACATTCGTGACAGATTCTATTACCAACCACAAGGAGGCATCACACAATCTGACTGCCGTTAAAGCATTAAAATGTACAACAAAGAGGATGTGTTGGTATTTTTCAGAGGGAGGTCCCCAAGATTTTACTGCCTCCTCTCCCCTCCATGCTGCATGTTATATGGACCCTTGGGAAATTTCTATTGAAAACAGACGGTATAGAGATTCCCGCTATCAAATCTGAGAGCACTAACATTTGCTAAATAAAGGGGGGGGGGGCAATGGAGAAGACGAACGGGGCAAGGAAAGGGTACCTGTGGCAACTGTTTGGATTGGTCATAGAGAAGATTCATGGCATGCAAACAGGCAGTCAGTCCATAGATTGGCAGTGTCTGTAGAAAGTTTGGCGTGCTCCTCAATTTATTTGTCCTCCTATTGTTGGGTATGATCCACAGAGGAAAGGCCGGGCATTACTGTTAGGTAGAACATGTATTTATGATTTAAATAACTGTAGTCCGGGTGTGCTGAGAGGAGCTGTAGAGAGCGGAAAGTGCATGTTCACTAGAGCAATGTGCATTCAACTGGCCACTTGAGACTGAACAGTGACAGTAGCATTTAGGTTTACTGACGGCATGTAAATGGAGGGCACTTAGGAAGGGTGTTTGTGGTCACTCAAAGGATTGAAACGTGGTTGGTGCACTACCAAAGCTGGGGTACCAGGATGGAACATTTGAGAGGTAATGAGATGGTGGTATCCAGATGTCATAAAAGGTGTCAGAGGCACGAGGTATGGGGATCCTGGTCCCACAGTGAGGGGTTGTCAAAAGTCCCTACTAAAGATTTATGTCCAACCGTGACCAAATGTTGTGCAGCCTAGCTCCCTCTGTAACTTTTTCCTAGTATCTTTCTTTCCTTCCGGCAGATACCTGGAACAAGCGTCCCAAAGTTTTTCTTGGCTGCATACCCCCAGAGGTGTGCCTGACATTTATGGCCTAAGCACCCTCACAAAGAGTGCGCTACTGACATTCTGGGAAAACCTCACTAAAATTACATATTTATGCACCAAACGTGGTAATTCCTTATACCTGCAAAGCATCATATCGCACTTGTCAGCTTTGAGGAGGTGTGAGTGTTTTCATTTGAGGGAAATATTCATCTGTGCTTCCTCTCCCATCCGAGGACTATGGAGCTGCTGTTCCTCTCTCACATGTCCCTTCATAGAGACAGGTGTCACACACTCAACCACTCAGTAAACATGTATGCTTTGATACATTCACCTTGCTGTTTACCTTCCAAACATTCCCTCTTCACCACAAATACAGGGCAGCCATTCCTCATTGCTCATTCACTCAGTCATCGCAGTCCTACACTCCGTAGGTCCTGCAAGACCAACATGAACAAGAGGTATGTCAACAAGCGGAAAAAAAGCCTTGGGGGAAGATTTTTTTAAATGTCACGCAACGTAGCGCAGCACCCTGCGTGGCTGCGCTGCGTTACGTGACCGGGAATGAGCAGGAGAGCGCCATATTTTTAAAGATTTGGCTCTCTCTCCTTGTCTTTCCCTTGCGCCGGCGCTGATTTCAGCTGCCGTGCGCCATGCACATAGCTTAGCGCCGCAGCGCTAGGGTGTGTGCATGAGTGTAGCGTAGGTTTTGTACAGGAAGGGTACCTTTCCTGTACAAAATACTATGCTAGGCACGATGCAAAGCTTTTCCCACCTTGCATACATGCTGCACAGTGAAGCACGCATGGAAAGTGAGAAAAGCACATAGAAATGAATGCATTTCTCCTGTTTGCACCTCCTTTGAAAGGGCGTTAACTTTTGGCGCAAAACCATGTTTTCAAATCTTTGTGAATATGGTTTTGCATCAAAAAGCATGGGTTGCTGCATGGAAACACCCATGTACCACCCATGTAATGCCCCCTTGGCGCAAAGTTACCCAAAGCAGTGCTTTGCGCTCCTTACAGGGCACTTTCCAGCACAAAAGCAGTTTTGCGCTGGAAAGAAAATCAGAAGAAATAAAATTTGCGCTAGTTTGTGTCACTATTGTGGAGCTAAAGCAGCGCGAAACAAATGGAAACCTCCCCCTTGGTGTGCTCTTATATTCATACTGCTGCCCTCTAGTAACGCTACACAGTAACTGCAGCATAATAGTGGGAATGGGAAGAAGGCTGTCCAATGCAAATATTGTTCTCCCAAGCTACCTTTCTTCTGAGATGGTCGGCGACTTGTGCCTTGATACCACCTCACGCATATGGTCTTCAGTCAAATTCAAAAGCAGCCTACCTACCTTAGGCTAAGGAGTTTTCCACTTGAAGGCCGCACATGGGGACGTCACCCTCATTTAGCAGGGTCCCAAATTGCCTGCAGTCATCCTCTTTACAGAAGCTGGGCGTTCGTGGGCGTTTGTGGGTGTCCTTCAAAAGAAGGAAGGGGGTGTTTAAAGGCCCAGCCCAGCCCAGCCCAGCCCAGGCCAGGCCAGGCCAGGCCAGCGCTGTGCTTTGCTTTGTCCTGATGCAGCAGGCATGATGCAGTCCTGCTGAAGCAAAGGCCTGACTCTAACATTTTCTGTCTCTTGAAGAAAACAACCTTTCTACCTTCTTATTGCAACTAATAAAGGGAGTTTCACTTGCATCAAACTTTACCCATCATTTCATTAGCCACAGCTCATTCCTGACCTTTATTCCTAGCCAACCTCATAGGCACCAAACCTCTGATTTGAGAGATTGGCTCACACCAAAATGAAAAATAACCCCCATCCAACCTATTTTCCTATCCGTGTAGCACCTTCCTCGCATTCTTCTAATCAGTTAAAGCCCCAGAGGCCACATTTGCGCGCCACATTATACCAAATTTAAAGGACAAATAATGAATGCATTGATAAAGGATGATAAGGCATTGCCCCTATTGCACCTGCTTGAGATAAAGGGGGATTGGTGGAAAGTCATGAGGGAAAAGATTTGTAATTTTGAGGCGCACGTGCCAAAAAGAGTGGCCACTTTTCTCCTCTGTTTTTACAAGTGAAATTAAAATTAGGAAATGAAAATAAAAGAAGAATTTGAAATTTTGCCAACTTATGACACTTTGACAGCGTTTGCAGGACTCAAACCCTTGTCCTGTGAGATCCTTTATAACCACAGGCACAAGACTTACCATTGAGCTATAGCTCCTGGTGGTCTAAAGTGTTGCAGTAGTAACTATAAACAACATATAGGCCCTGGTGTCATTGCCTGTGGCTTGTATTGCACATCAAAAGGATGACCATGCTATAGGGACGATTTGATACGCTTCTGACATGGAAACCGGTGTGGTCCAGTGGGTAAGTTCCTGACTTCCATCCAGAGAATTAGGGTTCAAATCCCGGGTTCGCCACCAGATGACTGATGGTGGTCCAGCAGAGGTAAATTGGAGGTGGGCCAAACAGGCCAATTGGTAAGTAAAGTGTGTGTGTGTGTAGGGGGTGTGTCTGTGTGTCCTGTAAGAGTGGAGTCATGCCTGGCAAAGTGGGTGGATGGAGGTTAGAGTGAATAGGAGCAGTCTAGGCAGAGTGGGTGGAGCCAGAGAAGTCCAGCAGAGGTAAGTTGGAGGTGGGCCTAACAGGCCAATTGGTAAGCAAAACGTGGTGTCTTTGTGTGGTGTGTGTGTGTGTGTGTGTAGGGGGTGTGTCCTGTAAGAGTGGAGTCATGCCTGGCAAAGTGGGTGAATAGGACGAGCCTAGACAGAGTGGGTGGAGCCAGAGAGGTCCAGCAGAGGTAAGTTGGAGGTGGGCCTAACAGGCCAATTGGTAAGCGTAGGGGGTGTGTCCTATGAGAGTGGAGTCATGCCTGGCTAAGTGGGTGGGGTGAGAATAGTGTGGCAGTGGAAGAGATGGAGGATAGTGTGTATAGGAGGAGTCTAGGCAGAGTGGGTGGAGCCAGAGAGTCTGGAAAAGATGGATGTGGTCCCAGTGAGGAGGAAGGGGTCAAAGATGGAGGAGGGGGCCTGAACAGATTGGGGCCAAATGTGGGCACTCCTGTAGTGTTTCTCTAGCTGACAGGTCAGGTGATTACATCAGATGGGACTTATGGTGAGGAAAACCAGCGTTTGATTTTTAATGCACCGCTCTACACTCTCTGATTGGGGGGGGGGGGGGGGGGCAGTCAAATTTGGGGTAGCAGTATTAAAAGGGGTTTGGGGGTGCATTATAAAGGGTGATGGGGTACAGAATGACATGGTTTCTGGTTAATTTTTGGGGGGCTACCCATAGTTTTTATTCCTCCCCTCTTCCATTATGGGGTGCACCCTAAAAAGATTGGGGTAACAGGGGAGCGAAGACATTCGTGACAGATTCTATTACCAACCACAAGGAGGCATCACACAATCTGACTGCCGTTAAGGCATTAAAATGTACAACAAAGAGGATGTGTTGGTATTTTTCAGAGGGAGGTCCCCAAGATTTTACTGCCTCCTCTCCCCTCCATGCTGCATGTTATATGGACCCTTGGGAAATTTCTATTGAAAACAGACGGTATAGAGATTCCCGCTATCAAATCTGAGAGCACTAACATTTGCTAAATAAAGGGGGGGGGGCAATGGAGAAGACGAACGGGGCAAGGAAAGGGTACCTGTGGCAACTGTTTGGATTGGTCATAGAGAAGATTCATGGCATGCAAACAGGCAGTCAGTCCATAGATTGGCAGTGTCTGTAGAAAGTTTGGCGTGCTCCTCAATTTATTTGTCCTCCTTTCGTTGGGTATGAGCCACAGAGGAAAGGCCGGGCATTACTGTTAAGTAGAACATGTATTTATGATTTAAATAACTGTAGTCCGGGTGTGCTGAGAGGAGCTGTAGAGAGCGGAAAGTGCATGTTCACTAGAGCAATGTGCATTCAACTGGCCACTTGAGACTGAACAGTGACAGTAGCATTTAGGTTTACTGACGGCATGTAAATGGAGGGCACTTAGGAAGGGTGTTTGTGGTCACTCAAAGGATTGAAACGTGGTTGGTGCACTACCAAAGCTGGGGTACCAGGATGGAACATTTGAGAGGTAATGAGATGGTGGTATCCAGATGTCATAAAAGGTGTCAGAGGCACGAGGTATGGGGATCCTGGTCCCACAGTGAGGGGTTGTCAAAAGTCCCTACTAAAGATTTCTGTCCAACCGTGACCAAATGTTGTGCAGCCTAGGGTTCAGCAGAGGTAAGTTGGAGGTGGGCCTAACAGGCCAATTGGTAAGCAAAACGTGTTGTCGGTGTGAGGGTGTGTGTCTGTGCGTGGTATGTGTGGGGTGTGTCTGTGTGTGGGGGGGCTGGGTGTGTGTGGGGGGTGTGTGTGTGGGGGGGTGTCTGCATGTTGGCTGTGTGTGGGGGGTGTGTGTGTGGGGTGTGTCTGTGTGTGTGGGGTGTGTGTGGGGGGGCTGTGTGTGTGGGGGGGGTGTCTGTGTGTGGGCTGTGTGTGTGGGGGTGTGTCTGTGTGTGGGGTGTCTGTGTGTGGGCTGTGTGTGTGTGTGTGTGTGTAGGGGGTGTGTCTGTGTGTCCTGTAAGAGTGGAGTCATGCCTGGCAAAGTGGGTGGATAGAGTGAATAGGAGGAGTCTAGACAGAGTGGGTGGAGCCAGAGAGGTCCAGCAGAGGTAAGTTGGAGGTGGGCCTAACAGGCCAATTGGTAAGCGTAGGGGGTGTGTCCTATGAGAGTGGAGTCATGCCTGGCTAAGTGGGTGGGGTGAGAATAGTGTGGCAGTGGAAGAGATGGATGATAGTGTGTATAGGAGGAGTCTAGGCAGAGTGGGTGGAGCCAGAGAGTCTGGAAAAGATGGATGTGGTCCCAGAGAGGAGGAAGGGGTCAAAGATGGAGGAGGGGGCCTGAACAGATTGGGGCCAAATGTGGGCACTCCTGTAGTGCTTCTGTAGCTGACAGGTCAGGTGATTACATCAGATGGGACTTATGGTGAGGAAAACCAGCGTTTGATTTTTAATGCACCGCTCTACACTCTCTGATTGGGGGGGGGGGGCAGTCAAATTTGGGGTAGCAGTATTAAAAGGGGTTTGGGGGTGCATTATAAAGGGTGATGGGGTACAGAATGACATGGTTTCTGGTTAATTTTTGGGGGGGCTACCCATAGTTTTTATTCCTCCCCTCTTCCATTATGGGGTGCACCCCAAAAAGATTGGGGTAACAGGGGAGCGAAGACATTCGTGACAGATTCTATTACCAACCACAAGGAGGCATCACACAATCTTACTGCCGTTAAGGCATTAAAATGTACAACAAAGAGGATGTGTTGGTATTTTTCAGAGGGAGGTCCCCAAGATTTTACTGCCTCCTCTCCCCTCCATGCTGCATGTTATATGGACCCTTGGGAAATTTCTAATGAAAACAGACGGTATAGAGATTCCCGCTATCAAATCTGAGAGCACTAACATTTGCTAAATAAAGGGGGGGGGGGGCAATGGAGAAGACGAACGGGGCAAGGAAAGGGTACCTGTGGCAACTGTTTGGATTGGTCATAGGGAAGATTCATGGCATGCAAACAGGCAGTCAGTCCATAGATTGGCAGTGTCTGTAGAAAGTTTGGCGTGCTCCTCAATTTATTTGTCCTCCTATTGTTGGGTATGATCCACAGAGGAAAGGCCGGGCATTACTGTTAGGTAGAACATGTATTTATGATTTAAATAACTGTAGTCCGGGTGTGCTGAGAGGAGCTGTAGAGAGCGGAAAGTGCATGTTCACTAGAGCAATGTGCATTCAACTGGCCACTTGAGACTGAACAGTGACAGTAGCATTTAGGTTTACTGACCGCATGTAAATGGAGGGCACTTAGGAAGGGTGTTTGTGGTCACTCAAAGGATTGAAACGTGGTTGGTGCACTACCAAAGCTGGGGTACCAGGATGGAACATTTGAGAGGTAATGAGATGGTGGTATCCAGATGTCATAAAAGGTGTCAGAGGCACGAGGTATGGGGATCCTGGTCCCACAGTGAGGGGTTGTCAAAAGTCCCTACTAAAGATTTATGTCCAACCGTGACCAAATGTTGTGCAGCCTAGCTCCCTCTGTAACTTTTTCCTAGTATCTTTCTTTCCTTCCGGCAGATACCTGGAACAAGCGTCCCAAAGTTTTTCTTGGCTGCATACCCCCAGAGGTGTGCCTGACATTTATGGCCTAAGCACCCTCACAAAGAGTGCGCTACTGACATTCTGGGAAAACCTCACTAAAATTACATATTTATGCACCAAACGTGGTAATTCCTTATACCTGCAAAGCATCATATCGCACTTGTCAGCTTTGAGGAGGTGTGAGTGTTTTCATTTGAGGGAAATATTCATCTGTGCTTCCTCTCCCATCCGAGGACTATGGAGCTGCTGTTCCTCTCTCACATGTCCCTTCATAGAGACAGGTGTCACACACTCAACCACTCAGTAAACATGTATGCTTTGATACATTCACCTTGCTGTTTACCTTCCAAACATTCCCTCTTCACCACAAATACAGGGCAGCCATTCCTCATTGCTCATTCACTCAGTCATCGCAGTCCTACACTCCGTAGGTCCTGCAAGACCAACATGAACAAGAGGTATGTCAACAAGCGGAAAAAAAGCCTTGGGGGAAGATTTTTTTAAATGTCACGCAACGTAGCGCAGCACCCTGCGTGGCTGCGCTGCGTTACGTGACCGGGAATGAGCAGGAGAGCGCCATATTTTTAAAGATTTGGCTCTCTCTCCTTGTCTTTCCCTTGCGCCGGCGCTGATTTCAGCTGCCGTGCGCCATGCACATAGCTTAGCGCCGCAGCGCTAGGGTGTGTGCATGAGTGTAGCGTAGGTTTTGTACAGGAAGGGTACCTTTCCTGTACAAAATACTATGCTAGGCTCGATGCAAAGCTTTTCCCACCTTGCATACATGCTGCACAGTGAAGCACGCATGGAAAGTGAGAAAAGCACATAGAAATGAATGCATTTCTCCTGTTTGCACCTCCTTTGAAAGGGCGTTAACTTTTGGCGCAAAACCATGTTTTCAAATCTTTGTGAATATGGTTTTGCATCAAAAAGCATGGGTTGCTGCATGGAAACACCCATGTACCACCCATGTAATGCCCCCTTGGCGCAAAGTTACCCAAAGCAGTGCTTTGCGCTCCTTACAGGGCACTTTCCAGCACAAAAGCAGTTTTGCGCTGGAAAGAAAATCAGAAGAAATAAAATTTGCGCTAGTTTGTGTCACTATTATGGAGCTAAAGCAGCGCGAAACAAATGGAAACCTCCCCCTAGGTGTGCTCTTATATTCATACTGCTGCCCTCTAGTAACGCTACACAGTAACTGCAGCATAATAGTGGGAATGGGAAGAAGGCTGTCCAATGCAAATATTGTTCTCCCAAGCTACCTTTCTTCTGAGATGGTCGGCGTCTTGTGCCTTGATACCACCTCACGCATATGGTCTTCAGTCAATTTCAAAAGCAGCCTACCTACCTTAGGCTAAGGAGTTTTCCACTTGAAGGCCGCACATGGGGACGTCACCCTCATTTAGCAGGGTCCCAAATTGCCTGCAGTCATCCTCTTTACAGAAGCTGGGCGTTCGTGGGCGTTTGTGGGTGTCCTTCAAAAGAAGGAAGGGGGTGTTTAAAGGCCCAGCCCAGCCCAGCCCAGCCCAGGCCAGGCCAGGCCAGGCCAGCGCTGTGCTTTGCTTTGTCCTGATGCAGCAGGCATGATGCAGTCCTGCTGAAGCAAAGGCCTGACTCTAACATTTTCTGTCTCTTGAAGAAAACAACCTTTCTACCTTCTTATTGCAACTAATAAAGGGAGTTTCACTTGCATCAAACTTTACCCATCATTTCATTAGCCACAGCTCATTCCTGACCTTTATTCCTAGCCAACCTCATAGGCACCAAACCTCTGATTTGAGAGATTGGCTCACACCAAAATGAAAAATAACCCCCATCCAACCTATTTTCCTATCCGTGTAGCACCTTCCTCGCATTCTTCTAATCAGTTAAAGCCCCAGAGGCCACATTTGCGCGCCACATTATACCAAATTTAAAGGACAAATAATGAATGCATTGATAAAGGATGATAAGGCATTGCCCCTATTGCACCTGCTTGAGATAAAGGGGGATTGGTGGAAAGTCATGAGGGAAAAGATTTGTAATTTTGAGGCGCACGTGCCAAAAAGAGTGGCCACTTTTCTCCTCTGTTTTTACAAGTGAAATTAAAATTAGGAAATGAAAATAAAAGAAGAATTTGAAATTTTGCCAACTTATGACACTTTGACAGCGTTTGCAGGACTCAAACCCTTGTCCTGTGAGATCCTTTATAACCACAGGCACAAGACTTACCATTGAGCTATAGCTCCTGGTGGTCTAAAGTGTTGCAGTAGTAACTATAAACAACATATAGGCCCTGGTGTCATTGCCTGTGGCTTGTATTGCACATCAAAAGGATGACCATGCTATAGGGACGATTTGATACGCTTCTGACATGGAAACCGGTGTGGTCCAGTGGGTAAGTTCCTGACTTCCATCCAGAGAATTAGGGTTCAAATCCCGGGTTCGCCACCAGATGACTGATGGTGGTCCAGCAGAGGTAAATTGGAGGTGGGCCAAACAGGCCAATTGGTAAGTAAAGTGTGTGTGTGTGTAGGGGGTGTGTCTGTGTGTCCTGTAAGAGTGGAGTCATGCCTGGCAAAGTGGGTGGATGGAGGTTAGAGTGAATAGGAGCAGTCTAGGCAGAGTGGGTGGAGCCAGAGAAGTCCAGCAGAGGTAAGTTGGAGGTGGGCCTAACAGGCCAATTGGTAAGCAAAACGTGGTGTCTTTGTGTGGTGTGTGTGTGTGTGTGTGTAGGGGGTGTGTCCTGTAAGAGTGGAGTCATGCCTGGCAAAGTGGGTGAATAGGACGAGCCTAGACAGAGTGGGTGGAGCCAGAGAGGTCCAGCAGAGGTAAGTTGGAGGTGGGCCTAACAGGCCAATTGGTAAGCGTAGGGGGTGTGTCCTATGAGAGTGGAGTCATGCCTGGCTAAGTGGGTGGGGTGAGAATAGTGTGGCAGTGGAAGAGATGGAGGATAGTGTGTATAGGAGGAGTCTAGGCAGAGTGGGTGGAGCCAGAGAGTCTGGAAAAGATGGATGTGGTCCCAGTGAGGAGGAAGGGGTCAAAGATGGAGGAGGGGGCCTGAACAGATTGGGGCCAAATGTGGGCACTCCTGTAGTGTTTCTCTAGCTGACAGGTCAGGTGATTACATCAGATGGGACTTATGGTGAGGAAAACCAGCGTTTGATTTTTAATGCACCGCTCTACACTCTCTGATTGGGGGGGGGGGGGGGGGCAGTCAAATTTGGGGTAGCAGTATTAAAAGGGGTTTGGGGGTGCATTATAAAGGGTGATGGGGTACAGAATGACATGGTTTCTGGTTAATTTTTGGGGGGCTACCCATAGTTTTTATTCCTCCCCTCTTCCATTATGGGGTGCACCCTAAAAAGATTGGGGTAACAGGGGAGCGAAGACATTCGTGACAGATTCTATTACCAACCACAAGGAGGCATCACACAATCTGACTGCCGTTAAGGCATTAAAATGTACAACAAAGAGGATGTGTTGGTATTTTTCAGAGGGAGGTCCCCAAGATTTTACTGCCTCCTCTCCCCTCCATGCTGCATGTTATATGGACCCTTGGGAAATTTCTATTGAAAACAGACGGTATAGAGATTCCCGCTATCAAATCTGAGAGCACTAACATTTGCTAAATAAAGGGGGGGGGGCAATGGAGAAGACGAACGGGGCAAGGAAAGGGTACCTGTGGCAACTGTTTGGATTGGTCATAGAGAAGATTCATGGCATGCAAACAGGCAGTCAGTCCATAGATTGGCAGTGTCTGTAGAAAGTTTGGCGTGCTCCTCAATTTATTTGTCCTCCTTTCGTTGGGTATGAGCCACAGAGGAAAGGCCGGGCATTACTGTTAAGTAGAACATGTATTTATGATTTAAATAACTGTAGTCCGGGTGTGCTGAGAGGAGCTGTAGAGAGCGGAAAGTGCATGTTCACTAGAGCAATGTGCATTCAACTGGCCACTTGAGACTGAACAGTGACAGTAGCATTTAGGTTTACTGACGGCATGTAAATGGAGGGCACTTAGGAAGGGTGTTTGTGGTCACTCAAAGGATTGAAACGTGGTTGGTGCACTACCAAAGCTGGGGTACCAGGATGGAACATTTGAGAGGTAATGAGATGGTGGTATCCAGATGTCATAAAAGGTGTCAGAGGCACGAGGTATGGGGATCCTGGTCCCACAGTGAGGGGTTGTCAAAAGTCCCTACTAAAGATTTCTGTCCAACCGTGACCAAATGTTGTGCAGCCTAGGGTTCAGCAGAGGTAAGTTGGAGGTGGGCCTAACAGGCCAATTGGTAAGCAAAACGTGTTGTCGGTGTGAGGGTGTGTGTCTGTGCGTGGTATGTGTGGGGTGTGTCTGTGTGTGGGGGGGCTGGGTGTGTGTGGGGGGTGTGTGTGTGGGGGGGTGTCTGCATGTTGGCTGTGTGTGGGGGGTGTGTGTGTGGGGTGTGTCTGTGTGTGTGGGGTGTGTGTGGGGGGGCTGTGTGTGTGGGGGGGGTGTCTGTGTGTGGGCTGTGTGTGTGGGGGTGTGTCTGTGTGTGGGGTGTCTGTGTGTGGGCTGTGTGTGTGTGTGTGTGTGTAGGGGGTGTGTCTGTGTGTCCTGTAAGAGTGGAGTCATGCCTGGCAAAGTGGGTGGATAGAGTGAATAGGAGGAGTCTAGACAGAGTGGGTGGAGCCAGAGAGGTCCAGCAGAGGTAAGTTGGAGGTGGGCCTAACAGGCCAATTGGTAAGCGTAGGGGGTGTGTCCTATGAGAGTGGAGTCATGCCTGGCTAAGTGGGTGGGGTGAGAATAGTGTGGCAGTGGAAGAGATGGATGATAGTGTGTATAGGAGGAGTCTAGGCAGAGTGGGTGGAGCCAGAGAGTCTGGAAAAGATGGATGTGGTCCCAGAGAGGAGGAAGGGGTCAAAGATGGAGGAGGGGGCCTGAACAGATTGGGGCCAAATGTGGGCACTCCTGTAGTGCTTCTGTAGCTGACAGGTCAGGTGATTACATCAGATGGGACTTATGGTGAGGAAAACCAGCGTTTGATTTTTAATGCACCGCTCTACACTCTCTGATTGGGGGGGGGGGGCAGTCAAATTTGGGGTAGCAGTATTAAAAGGGGTTTGGGGGTGCATTATAAAGGGTGATGGGGTACAGAATGACATGGTTTCTGGTTAATTTTTGGGGGGGCTACCCATAGTTTTTATTCCTCCCCTCTTCCATTATGGGGTGCACCCCAAAAAGATTGGGGTAACAGGGGAGCGAAGACATTCGTGACAGATTCTATTACCAACCACAAGGAGGCATCACACAATCTTACTGCCGTTAAGGCATTAAAATGTACAACAAAGAGGATGTGTTGGTATTTTTCAGAGGGAGGTCCCCAAGATTTTACTGCCTCCTCTCCCCTCCATGCTGCATGTTATATGGACCCTTGGGAAATTTCTAATGAAAACAGACGGTATAGAGATTCCCGCTATCAAATCTGAGAGCACTAACATTTGCTAAATAAAGGGGGGGGGGGGCAATGGAGAAGACGAACGGGGCAAGGAAAGGGTACCTGTGGCAACTGTTTGGATTGGTCATAGGGAAGATTCATGGCATGCAAACAGGCAGTCAGTCCATAGATTGGCAGTGTCTGTAGAAAGTTTGGCGTGCTCCTCAATTTATTTGTCCTCCTATTGTTGGGTATGATCCACAGAGGAAAGGCCGGGCATTACTGTTAGGTAGAACATGTATTTATGATTTAAATAACTGTAGTCCGGGTGTGCTGAGAGGAGCTGTAGAGAGCGGAAAGTGCATGTTCACTAGAGCAATGTGCATTCAACTGGCCACTTGAGACTGAACAGTGACAGTAGCATTTAGGTTTACTGACCGCATGTAAATGGAGGGCACTTAGGAAGGGTGTTTGTGGTCACTCAAAGGATTGAAACGTGGTTGGTGCACTACCAAAGCTGGGGTACCAGGATGGAACATTTGAGAGGTAATGAGATGGTGGTATCCAGATGTCATAAAAGGTGTCAGAGGCACGAGGTATGGGGATCCTGGTCCCACAGTGAGGGGTTGTCAAAAGTCCCTACTAAAGATTTATGTCCAACCGTGACCAAATGTTGTGCAGCCTAGCTCCCTCTGTAACTTTTTCCTAGTATCTTTCTTTCCTTCCGGCAGATACCTGGAACAAGCGTCCCAAAGTTTTTCTTGGCTGCATACCCCCAGAGGTGTGCCTGACATTTATGGCCTAAGCACCCTCACAAAGAGTGCGCTACTGACATTCTGGGAAAACCTCACTAAAATTACATATTTATGCACCAAACGTGGTAATTCCTTATACCTGCAAAGCATCATATCGCACTTGTCAGCTTTGAGGAGGTGTGAGTGTTTTCATTTGAGGGAAATATTCATCTGTGCTTCCTCTCCCATCCGAGGACTATGGAGCTGCTGTTCCTCTCTCACATGTCCCTTCATAGAGACAGGTGTCACACACTCAACCACTCAGTAAACATGTATGCTTTGATACATTCACCTTGCTGTTTACCTTCCAAACATTCCCTCTTCACCACAAATACAGGGCAGCCATTCCTCATTGCTCATTCACTCAGTCATCGCAGTCCTACACTCCGTAGGTCCTGCAAGACCAACATGAACAAGAGGTATGTCAACAAGCGGAAAAAAAGCCTTGGGGGAAGATTTTTTTAAATGTCACGCAACGTAGCGCAGCACCCTGCGTGGCTGCGCTGCGTTACGTGACCGGGAATGAGCAGGAGAGCGCCATATTTTTAAAGATTTGGCTCTCTCTCCTTGTCTTTCCCTTGCGCCGGCGCTGATTTCAGCTGCCGTGCGCCATGCACATAGCTTAGCGCCGCAGCGCTAGGGTGTGTGCATGAGTGTAGCGTAGGTTTTGTACAGGAAGGGTACCTTTCCTGTACAAAATACTATGCTAGGCTCGATGCAAAGCTTTTCCCACCTTGCATACATGCTGCACAGTGAAGCACGCATGGAAAGTGAGAAAAGCACATAGAAATGAATGCATTTCTCCTGTTTGCACCTCCTTTGAAAGGGCGTTAACTTTTGGCGCAAAACCATGTTTTCAAATCTTTGTGAATATGGTTTTGCATCAAAAAGCATGGGTTGCTGCATGGAAACACCCATGTACCACCCATGTAATGCCCCCTTGGCGCAAAGTTACCCAAAGCAGTGCTTTGCGCTCCTTACAGGGCACTTTCCAGCACAAAAGCAGTTTTGCGCTGGAAAGAAAATCAGAAGAAATAAAATTTGCGCTAGTTTGTGTCACTATTATGGAGCTAAAGCAGCGCGAAACAAATGGAAACCTCCCCCTAGGTGTGCTCTTATATTCATACTGCTGCCCTCTAGTAACGCTACACAGTAACTGCAGCATAATAGTGGGAATGGGAAGAAGGCTGTCCAATGCAAATATTGTTCTCCCAAGCTACCTTTCTTCTGAGATGGTCGGCGTCTTGTGCCTTGATACCACCTCACGCATATGGTCTTCAGTCAATTTCAAAAGCAGCCTACCTACCTTAGGCTAAGGAGTTTTCCACTTGAAGGCCGCACATGGGACGTCACCCTCATTTAGCAGGGTCCCAAATTGCCTGCAGTCATCCTCTTTACAGAAGCTGGGCGTTCGTGGGCGTTTGTGGGTGTCCTTCAAAGGAAGGAAGGGGGTGTTTAAAGGCGCAGCCCAGCCCAGCCCAGCCCAGCCCAGGCCAGCGCTGTGCTTTGCTTTGTCCTGATGCAGCAGGCATGATGCAGTCCTGCTGAAGCAAAGGCCTGACTCTAACATTTTCTGTCTCTTGAAGAAAACAACCTTTCTACCTTCTTATTGCAACTAATAAAGGGAGTTTCACTTGCATCAAACTTTACCCATCATTTCATTAGCCACAGCTCATTCCTGACCTTTATTCCTAGCCAACCTCATAGGCACCAAACCTCTGATTTGAGAGATTGGCTCACACCAAAATGAAAAATAACCCCCATCCAACCTATTTTCCTATCCGTGTAGCACCTTCCCCGCATTCTTCTAATCAGTTAAAGCCCCAGAGGCCACATTTGCGCGCCACATTATACCAAATTTAAAGGACAAATAATGAATGCATTGATAAAGGATGATAAGGCATTGCCCCTATTGCACTTGCTTGAGATAAAGGGGGATTGGTGGAAAGTCATGAGGGAAAAGATTTGTAATTTTGAGGCGCACGTGCCAAAAAGAGTGGCCACTTTTCTCCTCTGTTTTTACAAGTGAAATTAAAATTAGGAAATGAAAATAAAAGTAGAATTTGAAATTTTGCCAACTTATGACACTTTGACAGCGTTTGCGGGACTCGAACCCTTGTCCTGTGAGATCCTTTATAACCACAGGCACAAGACTTACCATTGAGCTATAGCTCCTGGTGGTCTAAAGTGTTGCAGTTTTAACTATAAACAACATAGCGGCCCTGGTGTCATTGCCTGTGGCTTGTATTGCACATCAAAAGGATGACCATGCTATAGGGACGATTTGATACGCTTCTGACATGGAAACCGGTGTGGTCCAGTGGGTAAGTTCTTGACTTCCAGCCAGAGAATTGGGGTTCAAATCCTGTGTTCGGCACCAGATGACTGATGGTGGTCCAGCAGAGGTAAATTGGAGGTGGGCCAAACAGGCCAATTGGTAAGTAAAGTGTGTGTGTGTAGGGGGTGTGTCTGTGTGTCCTGTAAGAGTGGAGTCATGCCTAGCAAAGTGGGTGGATGGAGGATAGAGTGAATAGGAGGAGTCTAGGCAGAGTGGGTGGAGCCAGAGAAGTCCAGCAGAGGTAAGTTGGAGGTGGGCCTAACAGGCCAATTGGTAAGCGTAGGGGGTGTGTCCTATGAGAGTGGAGTCATGCCTGGCTAAGTGGGTGGGGTGAGAATAGTGTGGCAGTGGAAGAGATGGAGGATAGTGTGTATAGGAGGAGTCTAGGCAGAGTGGGTGGAGCCAGAGAGTCTGGAAAAGATGGATGTGGTCCCAGCGAGGAGGAAGGGGTCAAAGATGGAGGAGGGGGCCTGAACAGATTGGGGCCAAATGTGGGCACTCCTGTAGTGTTTCTCTAGCTGACAGGTCAGGTGATTACATCAGATCGGACTTATGGTGAGGAAAACCAGCGTTTGATTTTTAATGCACCGCTCTACACTCTCTGATTGGGGGGGGGGGGGGGGCAGTCAAATTTGGGGTAGCAGTATTAAAAGGGGTTTGGGGGTGCATTATAAAGGGTGATGGGGTACAGAATGACATGGTTTCTGGTTAATTTTTGGGGGGGCTACCCATAGTTTTTATTCCTCCCCTCTTCCATTATGGGGTGCACCCCAAAAAGATTGGGGCAACAGGGGAGCGAAGACATTCGTGACAGATTCTATTACCAACCACAAGGAGGCATCACACAATCTGACTGCCGTTAAGGCATTAAAATGTACAACAAAGAGGATGTGTTGGTATTTTTCAGAGGGAGGTCCCCAAGATTTTACTGCCTCCTCGCCCCTCCATGCTGCATGTTATATGGACCCTTGGGAAATTTCTATTGAAAACAGACGGTATAGAGATTCCCGCTATCAAATCTGAGAGCACTAACATTTGCTAAATAAAGGGGGGGGGGCAATGGAGAAGACGAACGGGGCAAGGAAAGGGTACCTGTGGCAACTGTTTGGATTGGTCATAGAGAAGATTCATGGCATGCAAACAGGCAGTCAGTCCATAGATTGGCAGTGTCTGTAGAAAGTTTGGCGTGCTCCTCAATTTATTTGTCCTCCTTTCGTTGGGTATGATCCACAGAGGAAAGGCCGGGCATTACTGTTAGGTAGAACATGTATTTATGATTTAAATAACTGTAGTCCGGGTGTGCTGAGAGGAGCTGTAGAGAGCGGAAAGTGCATGTTCACTAGAGCAATGTGCATTCAACTGGCCACTTGAGACTGAACAGTGACAGTAGCATTTAGGTTTACTGACCGCATGTAAATGGAGGGCACTTAGGAAGGGTGTTTGTGGTCACTCAAAGGATTGAAACGTGGTTGGTGCACTACCAAAGCTGGGGTACCAGGATGGAACATTTGAGAGGTAATGAGATGGTGGTATCCAGATGTCATAAAAGGTGTCAGAGGCACGAGGTATGGGGATCCTGGTCCCACAGTGAGGGGTTGTCAAACGTCCCTACTAAAGATTTCTGTCCAACCGTGACCAAATGTTGTGCAGCCTAGGGTTCAGCAGAGGTAAGTTGGAGGTGGGCCTAACAGGCCAATTGGTAAGCAAAACGTGTTGTCGGTGTGAGGGTGTGTGTCTGTGCGTGGTATGTGTGGGGTGTGTCTGTGTGTGGGGGGGCTGGGTGTGTGTGGGGGGTGTGTGTGTGGGGGGGTGTCTGCATGTTGGCTGTGTGTGGGGGGTGTGTGTGTGGGGTGTGTCTGTGTGTGTGGGGTGTGTGTGGGGGGGCTGTGTGTGTGTGGGGGGGTGTCTGTGTGTGGGCTGTGTGTGTGGGGGTGTGTCTGTGTGTGGGGTGTCTGTGTGTGGGCTGTGTGTGTGTGTGTGTAGGGGGTGTGTCTGTGTGTCCTGTAAGAGTGGAGTCATGCCTGGCAAAGTGGGTGGATAGAGTGAATAGGAGGAGTCTAGACAGAGTGGGTGGAGCCAGAGAGGTCCAGCAGAGGTAAGTTGGAGGTGGGCCTAACAGGCCAATTGGTAAGCGTAGGGGGTGTGTCCTATGAGAGTGGAGTCATGCCTGGCTAAGTGGGTGGGGTGAGAATAGTGTGGCAGTGGAAGAGATGGATGATAGTGTGTATAGGAGGAGTCTAGGCAGAGTGGGTGGAGCCAGAGAGTCTGGAAAAGATGGATGTGGTCCCAGAGAGGAGGAAGGGGTCAAAGATGGAGGAGGGGGCCTGAACAGATTGGGGCCAAATGTGGGCACTCCTGTAGTGCTTCTCTAGCTGACAGGTCAGGTGATTACATCAGATGGGACTTATGGTGAGGAAAACCAGCGTTTGATTTTTAATGCACCGCTCTACACTCTCTGATTGGGGGGGGGGGGCAGTCAAATTTGGGGTAGCAGTATTAAAAGGGGTTTGGGGGTGCATTATAAAGGGTGATGGGGTACAGAATGACATGGTTTCTGGTTAATTTTTGGGGGGGCTACCCATAGTTTTTATTCCTCCCCTCTTCCATTATGGGGTGCACCCCAAAAAGATTGGGGTAACAGGGGAGCGAAGACATTCGTGACAGATTCTATTACCAACCACAAGGAGGCATCACACAATCTTACTGCCGTTAAGGCATTAAAATGTACAACAAAGAGGATGTGTTGGTATTTTTCAGAGGGAGGTCCCCAAGATTTTACTGCCTCCTCTCCCCTCCATGCTGCATGTTATATGGACCCTTGGGAAATTTCTATTGAAAACAGACGGTATAGAGATTCCCGCTATCAAATCTGAGAGCACTAACATTTGCTAAATAAAGGGGGGGGGGGCAATGGAGAAGACGAACGGGGCAAGGAAAGGGTACCTGTGGCAACTGTTTGGATTGGTCATAGGGAAGATTCATGGCATGCAAACAGGCAGTCAGTCCATAGATTGGCAGTGTCTGTAGAAAGTTTGGCGTGCTCCTCAATTTATTTGTCCTCCTATTGTTGGGTATGATCCACAGAGGAAAGGCCGGGCATTACTGTTAGGTAGAACATGTATTTATGATTTAAATAACTGTAGTCCGGGTGTGCTGAGAGGAGCTGTAGAGAGCGGAAAGTGCATGTTCACTAGAGCAATGTGCATTCAACTGGCCACTTGAGACTGAACAGTGACAGTAGCATTTAGGTTTACTGACGGCATGTAAATGGAGGGCACTTAGGAAGGGTGTTTGTGGTCACTCAAAGGATTGAAACGTGGTTGGTGCACTACCAAAGCTGGGGTACCAGGATGGAACATTTGAGAGGTAATGAGATGGTGGTATCCAGATGTCATAAAAGGTGTCAGAGGCACGAGGTATGGGGATCCTGGTCCCACAGTGAGGGGTTGTCAAAAGTCCCTACTAAAGATTTATGTCCAACCGTGACCAAATGTTGTGCAGCCTAGCTCCCTCTGTAACTTTTTCCTAGTATCTTTCTTTCCTTCCGGCAGATACCTGGAACAAGCGTCCCAAAGTTTTTCTTGGCTGCATACCCCCAGAGGTGTGCCTGACATTTATGGCCTAAGCACCCTCACAAAGAGTGCGCTACTGACATTCTGGGAAAACCTCACTAAAATTACATATTTATGCACCAAACGTGGTAATTCCTTATACCTGCAAAGCATCATATCGCACTTGTCAGCTTTGAGGAGGTGTGAGTGTTTTCATTTGAGGGAAATATTCATCTGTGCTTCCTCTCCCATCCGAGGACTATGGAGCTGCTGTTCCTCTCTCACATGTCCCTTCATAGAGACAGGTGTCACACCCTCAACCACTCAGTAAACATGTATGCTTTGATACATTCACCTTGCTGTTTACCTTCCAAACATTCCCTCTTCACCACAAATACAGGGCAGCCATTCCTCATTGCTCATTCACTCAGTCATCGCAGTCCTACACTCCGTAGGTCCTGCAAGACCAACATGAACAAGAGGTATGTCAACAAGCGGAAAAAAAGCCTTGGGGGAAGATTTTTTTAAATGTCACGCAACGTAGCGCAGCACCCTGCGTGGCTGCGCTGCGTTACGTGACCGGGAATGAGCAGGAGAGCGCCATATTTTTAAAGATTTGGCTCTCTCTCCTTGTCTTTCCCTTGCGCCGGCGCTGATTTCAGCTGCCGTGCGCCATGCACATAGCTTAGCGCCGCAGCGCTAGGGTGTGTGCATGAGTGTAGCGTAGGTTTTGTACAGGAAGGGTACCTTTCCTGTACAAAATACTATGCTAGGCACGATGCAAAGCTTTTCCCACCTTGCATACATGCTGCACAGTGAAGCACGCATGGAAAGTGAGAAAAGCACATAGAAATGAATGCATTTCTCCTGTTTGCACCTCCTTTGAAAGGGCGTTAACTTTTGGCGCAAAACCATGTTTTCAAATCTTTGTGAATATGGTTTTGCATCAAAAAGCATGGGTTGCTGCATGGAAACACCCATGTACCACCCATGTAATGCCCCCTTGGCGCAAAGTTACCCAAAGCAGTGCTTTGCGCTCCTTACAGGGCACTTTCCAGCACAAAAGCAGTTTTGCGCTGGAAAGAAAATCAGAAGAAATAAAATTTGCGCTAGTTTGTGTCACTATTATGGAGCTAAAGCAGCGCGAAACAAATGGAAACCTCCCCCTAGGTGTGCTCTTATATTCATACTGCTGCCCTCTAGTAACGCTACACAGTAACTGCAGCATAATAGTGGGAATGGGAAGAAGGCTGTCCAATGCAAATATTGTTCTCCCAAGCTACCTTTCTTCTGAGATGGTCGGCGTCTTGTGCCTTGATACCACCTCACGCATATGGTCTTCAGTCAATTTCAAAAGCAGCCTACCTACCTTAGGCTAAGGAGTTTTCCACTTGAAGGCCGCACATGGGACGTCACCCTCATTTAGCAGGGTCCCAAATTGCCTGCAGTCATCCTCTTTACAGAAGCTGGGCGTTCGTGGGCGTTTGTGGGTGTCCTTCAAAGGAAGGAAGGGGGTGTTTAAAGGCCCAGCCCAGCCCAGCCCAGCCCAGCCCAGCCCAGCCCAGCCCAGCCCAGCCCAGCCCAGCCCAGGCCAGCGCTGTGCTTTGCTTTGTCCTGATGCAGCAGGCATGATGCAGTCCTGCTGAAGCAAAGGCCTGACTCTAACATTTTCTGTCTCTTGAAGAAAACAACCTTTCTACCTTCTTATTGCAACTAATAAAGGGAGTTTCACTTGCATCAAACTTTACCCATCATTTCATTAGCCACAGCTCATTCCTGACCTTTATTCCTAGCCAACCTCATAGGCACCAAACCTCTGATTTGAGAGATTGGCTCACACCAAAATGAAAAATAACCCCCATCCAACCTATTTTCCTATCCGTGTAGCACCTTCCCCGCATTCTTCTAATCAGTTAAAGCCCCAGAGGCCACATTTGCGCGCCACATTATACCAAATTTAAAGGACAAATAATGAATGCATTGATAAAGGATGATAAGGCATTGCCCCTATTGCACTTGCTTGAGATAAAGGGGGATTGGTGGAAAGTCATGAGGGAAAAGATTTGTAATTTTGAGGCGCACGTGCCAAAAAGAGTGGCCACTTTTCTCCTCTGTTTTTACAAGTGAAATTAAAATTAGGAAATGAAAATAAAAGTAGAATTCGAAATTTTGCCAACTTATGACACTTTGACAGCGTTTGCAGGACTCGAACCCTTGTCCTGTGAGATCCTTTATAACCACAGGCACAAGACTTACCATTGAGCTATAGCTCCTGGTGGTCTAAAGTGTTGCAGTTTTAACTATAAACAACATATAGGCCCTGGTGTCATTGCCTGTGGCTTGTATTGCACATCAAAAGGATGACCATGCTATAGGGACGATTTGATACGCTTCTGACATGGAAACCGGTGTGGTCCAGTGGGTAAGTTCTTGACTTCCAGCCAGAGAATTGGGGTTCAAATCCTGTGTTCGGCACCAGATGACTGATGGTGGTCCAGCAGAGGTAAATTGGAGGTGGGCCAAACAGGCCAATTGGTAAGTAAAGTGTGTGTGTGTAGGGGGTGTGTCTGTGTGTCCTGTAAGAGTGGAGTCATGCCTAGCAAAGTGGGTGGATGGAGGATAGAGTGAATAGGAGGAGTCTAGGCAGAGTGGGTGGAGCCAGAGAAGTCCAGCAGAGGTAAGTTGGAGGTGGGCCTAACAGGCCAATTGGTAAGCGTAGGGGGTGTGTCCTATGAGAGTGGAGTCATGCCTGGCTAAGTGGGTGGGGTGAGAATAGTGTGGCAGTGGAAGAGATGGAGGATAGTGTGTATAGGAGGAGTCTAGGCAGAGTGGGTGGAGCCAGAGAGTCTGGAAAAGATGGATGTGGTCCCAGCGAGGAGGAAGGGGTCAAAGATGGAGGAGGGGGCCTGAACAGATTGGGGCCAAATGTGGGCACTCCTGTAGTGTTTCTCTAGCTGACAGGTCAGGTGATTACATCAGATCGGACTTATGGTGAGGAAAACCAGCGTTTGATTTTTAATGCACCGCTCTACACTCTCTGATTGGGGGGGGGGGGGGGCAGTCAAATTTGGGGTAGCAGTATTAAAAGGGGTTTGGGGGTGCATTATAAAGGGTGATGGGGTACAGAATGACATGGTTTCTGGTTAATTTTTGGGGGGGCTACCCATAGTTTTTATTCCTCCCCTCTTCCATTATGGGGTGCACCCCAAAAAGATTGGGGCAACAGGGGAGCGAAGACATTCGTGACAGATTCTATTACCAACCACAAGGAGGCATCACACAATCTGACTGCCGTTAAGGCATTAAAATGTACAACAAAGAGGATGTGTTGGTATTTTTCAGAGGGAGGTCCCCAAGATTTTACTGCCTCCTCTCCCCTCCATGCTGCATGTTATATGGACCCTTGGGAAATTTCTATTGAAAACAGACGGTATAGAGATTCCCGCTATCAAATCTGAGAGCACTAACATTTGCTAAATAAAGGGGGGGGGGCAATGGAGAAGACGAACGGGGCAAGGAAAGGGTACCTGTGGCAACTGTTTGGATTGGTCATAGAGAAGATTCATGGCATGCAAACAGGCAGTCAGTCCATAGATTGGCAGTGTCTGTAGAAAGTTTGGCGTGCTCCTCAATTTATTTGTCCTCCTTTCGTTGGGTATGATCCACAGAGGAAAGGCCGGGCATTACTGTTAGGTAGAACATGTATTTATGATTTAAATAACTGTAGTCCGGGTGTGCTGAGAGGAGCTGTAGAGAGCGGAAAGTGCATGTTCACTAGAGCAATGTGCATTCAACTGGCCACTTGAGACTGAACAGTGACAGTAGCATTTAGGTTTACTGACCGCATGTAAATGGAGGGCACTTAGGAAGGGTGTTTGTGGTCACTCAAAGGATTGAAACGTGGTTGGTGCACTACCAAAGCTGGGGTACCAGGATGGAACATTTGAGAGGTAATGAGATGGTGGTATCCAGATGTCATAAAAGGTGTCAGAGGCACGAGGTATGGGGATCCTGGTCCCACAGTGAGGGGTTGTCAAAAGTCCCTACTAAAGATTTCTGTCCAACCGTGACCAAATGTTGTGCAGCCTAGGGTTCAGCAGAGGTAAGTTGGAGGTGGGCCTAACAGGCCAATTGGTAAGCAAAACGTGTTGTCGGTGTGAGGGTGTGTGTCTGTGCGTGGTATGTGTGGGGTGTGTCTGTGTGTGGGGGGGCTGGGTGTGTGTGGGGGGTGTGTGTGTGGGGGGGTGTCTGCATGTTGGCTGTGTGTGGGGGGTGTGTGTGTGGGGTGTGTCTGTGTGTGTGGGGTGTGTGTGGGGGGGCTGTGTGTGTGGGGGGGGGTGTCTGTGTGTGGGCTGTGTGTGTGGGGGTGTGTCTGTGTGTGGGGTGTCTGTGTGTGGGCTGTGTGTGTGTGTGTGTAGGGGGTGTGTCTGTGTGTCCTGTAAGAGTGGAGTCATGCCTGGCAAAGTGGGTGGATAGAGTGAATAGGAGGAGTCTAGACAGAGTGGGTGGAGCCAGAGAGGTCCAGCAGAGGTAAGTTGGAGGTGGGCCTAACAGGCCAATTGGTAAGCGTAGGGGGTGTGTCCTATGAGAGTGGAGTCATGCCTGGCTAAGTGGGTGGGGTGAGAATAGTGTGGCAGTGGAAGAGATGGATGATAGTGTGTATAGGAGGAGTCTAGGCAGAGTGGGTGGAGCCAGAGAGTCTGGAAAAGATGGATGTGGTCCCAGAGAGGAGGAAGGGGTCAAAGATGGAGGAGGGGGCCTGAACAGATTGGGGCCAAATGTGGGCACTCCTGTAGTGCTTCTCTAGCTGACAGGTCAGGTGATTACATCAGATGGGACTTATGGTGAGGAAAACCAGCGTTTGATTTTTAATGCACCGCTCTACACTCTCTGATTGGGGGGGGGGGGCAGTCAAATTTGGGGTAGCAGTATTAAAAGGGGTTTGGGGGTGCATTATAAAGGGTGATGGGGTACAGAATGACATGGTTTCTGGTTAATTTTTGGGGGGGCTACCCATAGTTTTTATTCCTCCCCTCTTCCATTATGGGGTGCACCCCAAAAAGATTGGGGTAACAGGGGAGCGAAGACATTCGTGACAGATTCTATTACCAACCACAAGGAGGCATCACACAATCTTACTGCCGTTAAGGCATTAAAATGTACAACAAAGAGGATGTGTTGGTATTTTTCAGAGGGAGGTCCCCAAGATTTTACTGCCTCCTCTCCCCTCCATGCTGCATGTTATATGGACCCTTGGGAAATTTCTATTGAAAACAGACGGTATAGAGATTCCCGCTATCAAATCTGAGAGCACTAACATTTGCTAAATAAAGGGGGGGGGGGCAATGGAGAAGACGAACGGGGCAAGGAAAGGGTACCTGTGGCAACTGTTTGGATTGGTCATAGGGAAGATTCATGGCATGCAAACAGGCAGTCAGTCCATAGATTGGCAGTGTCTGTAGAAAGTTTGGCGTGCTCCTCAATTTATTTGTCCTCCTATTGTTGGGTATGATCCACAGAGGAAAGGCCGGGCATTACTGTTAAGTAGAACATGTATTTATGATTTAAATAACTGTAGTCCGGGTGTGCTGAGAGGAGCTGTAGAGAGCGGAAAGTGCATGTTCACTAGAGCAATGTGCATTCAACTGGCCACTTGAGACTGAACAGTGACAGTAGCATTTAGGTTTACTGACGGCATGTAAATGGAGGGCACTTAGGAAGGGTGTTTGTGGTCACTCAAAGGATTGAAACGTGGTTGGTGCACTACCAAAGCTGGGGTACCAGGATGGAACATTTGAGAGGTAATGAGATGGTGGTATCCAGATGTCATAAAAGGTGTCAGAGGCACGAGGTATGGGGATCCTGGTCCCACAGTGAGGGGTTGTCAAAAGTCCCTACTAAAGATTTATGTCCAACCGTGACCAAATGTTGTGCAGCCTAGCTCCCTCTGTAACTTTTTCCTAGTATCTTTCTTTCCTTCCGGCAGATACCTGGAACAAGCGTCCCAAAGTTTTTCTTGGCTGCATACCCCCAGAGGTGTGCCTGACATTTATGGCCTAAGCACCCTCACAAAGAGTGCGCTACTGACATTCTGGGAAAACCTCACTAAAATTACATATTTATGCACCAAACGTGGTAATTCCTTATACCTGCAAAGCATCATATCGCACTTGTCAGCTTTGAGGAGGTGTGAGTGTTTTCATTTGAGGGAAATATTCATCTGTGCTTCCTCTCCCATCCGAGGACTATGGAGCTGCTGTTCCTCTCTCACATGTCCCTTCATAGAGACAGGTGTCACACCCTCAACCACTCAGTAAACATGTATGCTTTGATACATTCACCTTGCTGTTTACCTTCCAAACATTCCCTCTTCACCACAAATACAGGGCAGCCATTCCTCATTGCTCATTCACTCAGTCATCGCAGTCCTACACTCCGTAGGTCCTGCAAGACCAACATGAACAAGAGGTATGTCAACAAGCGGAAAAAAAGCCTTGGGGGAAGATTTTTTTAAATGTCACGCAACGTAGCGCAGCACCCTGCGTGGCTGCGCTGCGTTACGTGACCGGGAATGAGCAGGAGAGCGCCATATTTTTAAAGATTTGGCTCTCTCTCCTTGTCTTTCCCTTGCGCCGGCGCTGATTTCAGCTGCCGTGCGCCATGCACATAGCTTAGCGCCGCAGCGCTAGGGTGTGTGCATGAGTGTAGCGTAGGTTTTGTACAGGAAGGGTACCTTTCCTGTACAAAATACTATGCTAGGCACGATGCAAAGCTTTTCCCACCTTGCATACATGCTGCACAGTGAAGCACGCATGGAAAGTGAGAAAAGCACATAGAAATGAATGCATTTCTCCTGTTTGCACCTCCTTTGAAAGGGCGTTAACTTTTGGCGCAAAACCATGTTTTCAAATCTTTGTGAATATGGTTTTGCATCAAAAAGCATGGGTTGCTGCATGGAAACACCCATGTACCACCCATGTAATGCCCCCTTGGCGCAAAGTTACCCAAAGCAGTGCTTTGCGCTCCTTACAGGGCACTTTCCAGCACAAAAGCAGTTTTGCGCTGGAAAGAAAATCAGAAGAAATAAAATTTGCGCTAGTTTGTGTCACTATTATGGAGCTAAAGCAGCGCGAAACAAATGGAAACCTCCCCCTAGGTGTGCTCTTATATTCATACTGCTGCCCTCTAGTAACGCTACACAGTAACTGCAGCATAATAGTGGGAATGGGAAGAAGGCTGTCCAATGCAAATATTGTTCTCCCAAGCTACCTTTCTTCTGAGATGGTCGGCGTCTTGTGCCTTGATACCACCTCACGCATATGGTCTTCAGTCAATTTCAAAAGCAGCCTACCTACCTTAGGCTAAGGAGTTTTCCACTTGAAGGCCGCACATGGGACGTCACCCTCATTTAGCAGGGTCCCAAATTGCCTGCAGTCATCCTCTTTACAGAAGCTGGGCGTTCGTGGGCGTTTGTGGGTGTCCTTGAAAGGAAGGAAGGGGGTGTTTAAAGGCCCAGCCCAGCCCAGCCCAGCCCAGCCCAGCCCAGCCCAGCCCAGCCCAGCCCAGCCCAGCCCAGCCCAGCCCAGGCCAGCGCTGTGCTTTGCTTTGTCCTGATGCAGCAGGCATGATGCAGTCCTGCTGAAGCAAAGGCCTGACTCTAACATTTTCTGTCTCTTGAAGAAAACAACCTTTCTACCTTCTTATTGCAACTAATAAAGGGAGTTTCACTTGCATCAAACTTTACCCATCATTTCATTAGCCACAGCTCATTCCTGACCTTTATTCCTAGCCAACCTCATAGGCACCAAACCTCTGATTTGAGAGATTGGCTCACACCAAAATGAAAAATAACCCCCATCCAACCTATTTTCCTATCCGTGTAGCACCTTCCCCGCATTCTTCTAATCAGTTAAAGCCCCAGAGGCCACATTTGCGCGCCACATTATACCAAATTTAAAGGACAAATAATGAATGCATTGATAAAGGATGATAAGGCATTGCCCCTATTGCACTTGCTTGAGATAAAGGGGGATTGGTGGAAAGTCATGAGGGAAAAGATTTGTAATTTTGAGGCGCACGTGCCAAAAAGAGTGGCCACTTTTCTCCTCTGTTTTTACAAGTGAAATTAAAATTAGGAAATGAAAATAAAAGTAGAATTTGAAATTTTGCCAACTTATGACACTTTGACAGCGTTTGCGGGACTCGAACCCTTGTCCTGTGAGATCCTTTATAACCACAGGCACAAGACTTACCATTGAGCTATAGCTCCAGATGGTCTAAAGTGTTGCAGTTTTAACTATAAACAACATATAGGCCCTGGTGTCATTGCCTGTGGCTTGTATTGCACATCAAAAGGATGACCATGCTATAGGGACGATTTGATACGCTTCTGACATGGAAACCGGTGTGGTCCAGTGGGTAAGTTCTTGACTTCCAGCCAGAGAATTGGGGTTCAAATCCTGGGTTCGGCACCAGATGACTGATGGTGGTCCAGCAGAGGTAAATTGGAGGTGGGCCAAACAGGCCAATTGGTAAGTAAAGTGTGTGTGTGTAGGGGGTGTGTCTGTGTGTCCTGTAAGAGTGGAGTCATGCCTAGCAAAGTGGGTGGATGGAGGATAGAGTGAATAGGAGGAGTCTAGGCAGAGTGGGTGGAGCCAGAGAAGTCCAGCAGAGGTAAGTTGGAGGTGGGCCTAACAGGCCAATTGGTAAGCGTAGGGGGTGTGTCCTATGAGAGTGGAGTCATGCCTGGCTAAGTGGGTGGGGTGAGAATAGTGTGGCAGTGGAAGAGATGGAGGATAGTGTGTATAGGAGGAGTCTAGGCAGAGTGGGTGGAGCCAGAGAGTCTGGAAAAGATGGATGTGGTCCCAGCGAGGAGGAAGGGGTCAAAGATGGAGGAGGGGGCCTGAACAGATTGGGGCCAAATGTGGGCACTCCTGTAGTGTTTCTCTAGCTGACAGGTCAGGTGATTACATCAGATCGGACTTATGGTGAGGAAAACCAGCGTTTGATGTTTAATGCACCGCTCTACACTCTCTGATTGGGGGGGGGGCAGTCAAATTTGGGGTAGCAGTATTAAAAGGGGTTTGGGGGTGCATTATAAAGGGTGATGGGGTACAGAATGACATGGTTTCTGGTTAATTTTTGGGGGGGCTACCCATAGTTTTTATTCCTCCCCTCTTCCATTATGGGGTGCACCCCAAAAAGATTGGGGCAACAGGGGAGCGAAGACATTCGTGACAGATTCTATTACCAACCACAAGGAGGCATCACACAATCTGACTGCCGTTAAGGCATTAAAATGTACAACAAAGAGGATGTGTTGGTATTTTTCAGAGGGAGGTCCCCAAGATTTTACTGCCTCCTCTCCCCTCCATGCTGCATGTTATATGGACCCTTGGGAAATTTCTATTGAAAACAGACGGTATAGAGATTCCCGCTATCAAATCTGAGAGCACTAACATTTGCTAAATAAAGGGGGGGGGGCAATGGAGAAGACGAACGGGGCAAGGAAAGGGTACCTGTGGCAACTGTTTGGATTGGTCATAGAGAAGATTCATGGCATGCAAACAGGCAGTCAGTCCATAGATTGGCAGTGTCTGTAGAAAGTTTGGCGTGCTCCTCAATTTATTTGTCCTCCTTTCGTTGGGTATGATCCACAGAGGAAAGGCCGGGCATTACTGTTAGGTAGAACATGTATTTATGATTTAAATAACTGTAGTCCGGGTGTGCTGAGAGGAGCTGTAGAGAGCGGAAAGTGCATGTTCACTAGAGCAATGTGCATTCAACTGGCCACTTGAGACTGAACAGTGACAGTAGCATTTAGGTTTACTGACCGCATGTAAATGGAGGGCACTTAGGAAGGGTGTTTGTGGTCACTCAAAGGATTGAAACGTGGTTGGTGCACTACCAAAGCTGGGGTACCAGGATGGAACATTTGAGAGGTAATGAGATGGTGGTATCCAGATGTCATAAAAGGTGTCAGAGGCACGAGGTATGGGGATCCTGGTCCCACAGTGAGGGGTTGTCAAAAGTCCCTACTAAAGATTTATGTCCAACCGTGACCAAATGTTGTGCAGCCTAGCTCCCTCTGTAACTTTTTCCTAGTATCTTTCTTCCTTCCGGCAGATACCTGGAACAAGCGTCCCAAAGTTTTTCTTGGCTGCATACCCCCAGAGGTGTGCCTGACATTTATGGCCTAAGCACCCTCACAAAGAGTGCGCTACTGACATTCTGGGAAAACCTCACTAAAATTACATATTTATGCACCAAACGTGGTAATTCCTTATACCTGCAAAGCATCATATCGCACTTGTCAGCTTTGAGGAGGTGTGAGTGTTTTCATTTGAGGGAAATATTCATCTGTGCTTCCTCTCCCATCCGAGGACTATGGAGCTGCTGTTCCTCTCTCACATGTCCCTTCATAGAGACAGGTGTCACACCCTCAACCACTCAGTAAACATGTATGCTTTGATACATTCACCTTGCTGTTTACCTTCCAAACATTCCCTCTTCACCACAAATACAGGGCAGCCATTCCTCATTGCTCATTCACTCAGTCATCGCAGTCCTACACTCCGTAGGTCCTGCAAGACCAACATGAACAAGAGGTATGTCAACAAGCGGAAAAAAAGCCTTGGGGGAAGATTTTTTTAAATGTCACGCAACGTAGCGCAGCACCCTGCGTGGCTGCGCTGCGTTACGTGACCGGGAATGAGCAGGAGAGCGCCATATTTTTAAAGATTTGGCTCTCTCTCCTTGTCTTTCCCTTGCGCCGGCGCTGATTTCAGCTGCCGTGCGCCATGCACATAGCTTAGCGCCGCAGCGCTAGGGTGTGTGCATGAGTGTAGCGTAGGTTTTGTACAGGAAGGGTACCTTTCCTGTACAAAATACTATGCTAGGCACGATGCAAAGCTTTTCCCACCTTGCATACATGCTGCACAGTGAAGCACGCATGGAAAGTGAGAAAAGCACATAGAAATGAATGCATTTCTCCTGTTTGCACCTCCTTTGAAAGGGCGTTAACTTTTGGCGCAAAACCATGTTTTCAAATCTTTGTGAATATGGTTTTGCATCAAAAAGCATGGGTTGCTGCATGGAAACACCCATGTACCACCCATGTAATGCCCCCTTGGCGCAAAGTTACCCAAAGCAGTGCTTTGCGCTCCTTACAGGGCACTTTCCAGCACAAAAGCAGTTTTGCGCTGGAAAGAAAATCAGAAGAAATAAAATTTGCGCTAGTTTGTGTCACTATTATGGAGCTAAAGCAGCGCGAAACAAATGGAAACCTCCCCCTAGGTGTGCTCTTATATTCATACTGCTGCCCTCTAGTAACGCTACACAGTAACTGCAGCATAATAGTGGGAATGGGAAGAAGGCTGTCCAATGCAAATATTGTTCTCCCAAGCTACCTTTCTTCTGAGATGGTCGGCGTCTTGTGCCTTGATACCACCTCACGCATATGGTCTTCAGTCAATTTCAAAAGCAGCCTACCTACCTTAGGCTAAGGAGTTTTCCACTTGAAGGCCGCACATGGGACGTCACCCTCATTTAGCAGGGTCCCAAATTGCCTGCAGTCATCCTCTTTACAGAAGCTGGGCGTTCGTGGGCGTTTGTGGGTGTCCTTGAAAGGAAGGAAGGGGGTGTTTAAAGGCCCAGCCCAGCCCAGCCCAGCCCAGCCCAGCCCAGCCCAGCCCAGCCCAGCCCAGCCCAGCCCAGCCCAGGCCAGCGCTGTGCTTTGCTTTGTCCTGATGCAGCAGGCATGATGCAGTCCTGCTGAAGCAAAGGCCTGACTCTAACATTTTCTGTCTCTTGAAGAAAACAACCTTTCTACCTTCTTATTGCAACTAATAAAGGGAGTTTCACTTGCATCAAACTTTACCCATCATTTCATTAGCCACAGCTCATTCCTGACCTTTATTCCTAGCCAACCTCATAGGCACCAAACCTCTGATTTGAGAGATTGGCTCACACCAAAATGAAAAATAACCCCCATCCAACCTATTTTCCTATCCGTGTAGCACCTTCCCCGCATTCTTCTAATCAGTTAAAGCCCCAGAGGCCACATTTGCGCGCCACATTATACCAAATTTAAAGGACAAATAATGAATGCATTGATAAAGGATGATAAGGCATTGCCCCTATTGCACTTGCTTGAGATAAAGGGGGATTGGTGGAAAGTCATGAGGGAAAAGATTTGTAATTTTGAGGCGCACGTGCCAAAAAGAGTGGCCACTTTTCTCCTCTGTTTTTACAAGTGAAATTAAAATTAGGAAATGAAAATAAAAGTAGAATTTGAAATTTTGCCAACTTATGACACTTTGACAGCGTTTGCGGGACTCGAACCCTTGTCCTGTGAGATCCTTTATAACCACAGGCACAAGACTTACCATTGAGCTATAGCTCCAGATGGTCTAAAGTGTTGCAGTTTTAACTATAAACAACATATAGGCCCTGGTGTCATTGCCTGTGGCTTGTATTGCACATCAAAAGGATGACCATGCTATAGGGACGATTTGATACGCTTCTGACATGGAAACCGGTGTGGTCCAGTGGGTAAGTTCTTGACTTCCAGCCAGAGAATTGGGGTTCAAATCCTGGGTTCGGCACCAGATGACTGATGGTGGTCCAGCAGAGGTAAATTGGAGGTGGGCCAAACAGGCCAATTGGTAAGTAAAGTGTGTGTGTGTAGGGGGTGTGTCTGTGTGTCCTGTAAGAGTGGAGTCATGCCTAGCAAAGTGGGTGGATGGAGGATAGAGTGAATAGGAGGAGTCTAGGCAGAGTGGGTGGAGCCAGAGAAGTCCAGCAGAGGTAAGTTGGAGGTGGGCCTAACAGGCCAATTGGTAAGCGTAGGGGGTGTGTCCTATGAGAGTGGAGTCATGCCTGGCTAAGTGGGTGGGGTGAGAATAGTGTGGCAGTGGAAGAGATGGAGGATAGTGTGTATAGGAGGAGTCTAGGCAGAGTGGGTGGAGCCAGAGAGTCTGGAAAAGATGGATGTGGTCCCAGCGAGGAGGAAGGGGTCAAAGATGGAGGAGGGGGCCTGAACAGATTGGGGCCAAATGTGGGCACTCCTGTAGTGTTTCTCTAGCTGACAGGTCAGGTGATTACATCAGATCGGACTTATGGTGAGGAAAACCAGCGTTTGATTTTTAATGCACCGCTCTACACTCTCTGATTGGGGGGGGGGGCAGTCAAATTTGGGGTAGCAGTATTAAAAGGGGTTTGGGGGTGCATTATAAAGGGTGATGGGGTACAGAATGACATGGTTTCTGGTTAATTTTTGGGGGGGCTACCCATAGTTTTTATTCCTCCCCTCTTCCATTATGGGGTGCACCCCAAAAAGATTGGGGCAACAGGGGAGCGAAGACATTCGTGACAGATTCTATTACCAACCACAAGGAGGCATCACACAATCTGACTGCCGTTAAGGCATTAAAATGTACAACAAAGAGGATGTGTTGGTATTTTTCAGAGGGAGGTCCCCAAGATTTTACTGCCTCCTCTCCCCTCCATGCTGCATGTTATATGGACCCTTGGGAAATTTCTATTGAAAACAGACGGTATAGAGATTCCCGCTATCAAATCTGAGAGCACTAACATTTGCTAAATAAAGGGGGGGGGGCAATGGAGAAGACGAACGGGGCAAGGAAAGGGTACCTGTGGCAACTGTTTGGATTGGTCATAGAGAAGATTCATGGCATGCAAACAGGCAGTCAGTCCATAGATTGGCAGTGTCTGTAGAAAGTTTGGCGTGCTCCTCAATTTATTTGTCCTCCTTTCGTTGGGTATGATCCACAGAGGAAAGGCCGGGCATTACTGTTAGGTAGAACATGTATTTATGATTTAAATAACTGTAGTCCGGGTGTGCTGAGAGGAGCTGTAGAGAGCGGAAAGTGCATGTTCACTAGAGCAATGTGCATTCAACTGGCCACTTGAGACTGAACAGTGACAGTAGCATTTAGGTTTACTGACCGCATGTAAATGGAGGGCACTTAGGAAGGGTGTTTGTGGTCACTCAAAGGATTGAAACGTGGTTGGTGCACTACCAAAGCTGGGGTACCAGGATGGAACATTTGAGAGGTAATGAGATGGTGGTATCCAGATGTCATAAAAGGTGTCAGAGGCACGAGGTATGGGGATCCTGGTCCCACAGTGAGGGGTTGTCAAAAGTCCCTACTAAAGATTTCTGTCCAACCGTGACCAAATGTTGTGCAGCCTAGGGTTCAGCAGAGGTAAGTTGGAGGTGGGCCTAACAGGCCAATTGGTAAGCAAAACGTGTTGTCGGTGTGAGGGTGTGTGTCTGTGCGTGGTATGTGTGGGGTGTGTCTGTGTGTGGGGGGGCTGGGTGTGTGTGGGGGGTGTGTGTGTGGGGGGGTGTCTGCATGTTGGCTGTGTGTGGGGGGTGTGTGTGTGGGGTGTGTCTGTGTGTGTGGGGTGTGTGTGGGGGGGCTGTGTGTGTGGGGGGGGGTGTCTGTGTGTGGGCTGTGTGTGTGGGGGTGTGTCTGTGTGTGGGGTGTCTGTGTGTGGGCTGTGTGTGTGTGTGTGTAGGGGGTGTGTCTGTGTGTCCTGTAAGAGTGGAGTCATGCCTGGCAAAGTGGGTGGATAGAGTGAATAGGAGGAGTCTAGACAGAGTGGGTGGAGCCAGAGAGGTCCAGCAGAGGTAAGTTGGAGGTGGGCCTAACAGGCCAATTGGTAAGCGTAGGGGGTGTGTCCTATGAGAGTGGAGTCATGCCTGGCTAAGTGGGTGGGGTGAGAATAGTGTGGCAGTGGAAGAGATGGATGATAGTGTGTATAGGAGGAGTCTAGGCAGAGTGGGTGGAGCCAGAGAGTCTGGAAAAGATGGATGTGGTCCCAGAGAGGAGGAAGGGGTCAAAGATGGAGGAGGGGGCCTGAACAGATTGGGGCCAAATGTGGGCACTCCTGTAGTGCTTCTCTAGCTGACAGGTCAGGTGATTACATCAGATGGGACTTATGGTGAGGAAAACCAGCGTTTGATTTTTAATGCACCGCTCTACACTCTCTGATTGGGGGGGGGGCAGTCAAATTTGGGGTAGCAGTATTAAAAGGGGTTTGGGGGTGCATTATAAAGGGTGATGGGGTACAGAATGACATGGTTTCTGGTTAATTTTTGGGGGGGCTACCCATAGTTTTTATTCCTCCCCTCTTCCATTATGGGGTGCACCCCAAAAAGATTGGGGTAACAGGGGAGCGAAGACATTCGTGACAGATTCTATTACCAACCACAAGGAGGCATCACACAATCTTACTGCCGTTAAGGCATTAAAATGTACAACAAAGAGGATGTGTTGGTATTTTTCAGAGGGAGGTCCCCAAGATTTTACTGCCTCCTCTCCCCTCCATGCTGCATGTTATATGGACCCTTGGGAAATTTCTATTGAAAACAGACGGTATAGAGATTCCCGCTATCAAATCTGAGAGCACTAACATTTGCTAAATAAAGGGGGGGGGGGGCAATGGAGAAGACGAACGGGGCAAGGAAAGGGTACCTGTGGCAACTGTTTGGATTGGTCATAGGGAAGATTCATGGCATGCAAACAGGCAGTCAGTCCATAGATTGGCAGTGTCTGTAGAAAGTTTGGCGTGCTCCTCAATTTATTTGTCCTCCTATTGTTGGGTATGATCCACAGAGGAAAGGCCGGGCATTACTGTTAGGTAGAACATGTATTTATGATTTAAATAACTGTAGTCCGGGTGTGCTGAGAGGAGCTGTAGAGAGCGGAAAGTGCATGTTCACTAGAGCAATGTGCATTCAACTGGCCACTTGAGACTGAACAGTGACAGTAGCATTTAGGTTTACTGACGGCATGTAAATGGAGGGCACTTAGGAAGGGTGTTTGTGGTCACTCAAAGGATTGAAACGTGGTTGGTGCACTACCAAAGCTGGGGTACCAGGATGGAACATTTGAGAGGTAATGAGATGGTGGTATCCAGATGTCATAAAAGGTGTCAGAGGCACGAGGTATGGGGATCCTGGTCCCACAGTGAGGGGTTGTCAAAAGTCCCTACTAAAGATTTATGTCCAACCGTGACCAAATGTTGTGCAGCCTAGCTCCCTCTGTAACTTTTTCCTAGTATCTTTCTTTCCTTCCGGCAGATACCTGGAACAAGCGTCCCAAAGTTTTTCTTGGCTGCATACCCCCAGAGGTGTGCCTGACATTTATGGCCTAAGCACCCTCACAAAGAGTGCGCTACTGACATTCTGGGAAAACCTCACTAAAATTACATATTTATGCACCAAACGTGGTAATTCCTTATACCTGCAAAGCATCATATCGCACTTGTCAGCTTTGAGGAGGTGTGAGTGTTTTCATTTGAGGGAAATATTCATCTGTGCTTCCTCTCCCATCCGAGGACTATGGAGCTGCTGTTCCTCTCTCACATGTCCCTTCATAGAGACAGGTGTCACACACTCAACCACTCAGTAAACATGTATGCTTTGATACATTCACCTTGCTGTTTACCTTCCAAACATTCCCTCTTCACCACAAATACAGGGCAGCCATTCCTCATTGCTCATTCACTCAGTCATCGCAGTCCTACACTCCGTAGGTCCTGCAAGACCAACATGAACAAGAGGTATGTCAACAAGCGGAAAAAAAGCCTTGGGGGAAGATTTTTTTAAATGTCACGCAACGTAGCGCAGCACCCTGCGTGGCTGCGCTGCGTTACGTGACCGGGAATGAGCAGGAGAGCGCCATATTTTTAAAGATTTGGCTCTCTCTCCTTGTCTTTCCCTTGCGCCGGCGCTGATTTCAGCTGCCGTGCGCCATGCACATAGCTTAGCGCCGCAGCGCTAGGGTGTGTGCATGAGTGTAGCGTAGGTTTTGTACAGGAAGGGTACCTTTCCTGTACAAAATACTATGCTAGGCACGATGCAAAGCTTTTCCCACCTTGCATACATGCTGCACAGTGAAGCACGCATGGAAAGTGAGAAAAGCACATAGAAATGAATGCATTTCTCCTGTTTGCACCTCCTTTGAAAGGGCGTTAACTTTTGGCGCAAAACCATGTTTTCAAATCTTTGTGAATATGGTTTTGCATCAAAAAGCATGGGTTGCTGCATGGAAACACCCATGTACCACCCATGTAATGCCCCCTTGGCGCAAAGTTACCCAAAGCAGTGCTTTGCGCTCCTTACAGGGCACTTTCCAGCACAAAAGCAGTTTTGCGCTGGAAAGAAAATCAGAAGAAATAAAATTTGCGCTAGTTTGTGTCACTATTATGGAGCTAAAGCAGCGCGAAACAAATGGAAACCTCCCCCTAGGTGTGCTCTTATATTCATACTGCTGCCCTCTAGTAACGCTACACAGTAACTGCAGCATAATAGTGGGAATGGGAAGAAGGCTGTCCAATGCAAATATTGTTCTCCCAAGCTACCTTTCTTCTGAGATGGTCGGCGTCTTGTGCCTTGATACCACCTCACGCATATGGTCTTCAGTCAAATTCAAAAGCAGCCTACCTACCTTAGGCTAAGGAGTTTTCCACTTGAAGGCCGCACATGGGACGTCACCCTCATTTAGCAGGGTCCCAAATTGCCTGCAGTCATCCTCTTTACAGAAGCTGGGCGTTCGTGGGCGTTTGTGGGTGTCCTTGAAAGGAAGGAAGGGGGTGTTTAAAGGCCCAGCCCAGCCCAGCCCAGCCCAGCCCAGCCCAGGCCAGGCCAGGCCAGGCCAGCGCTGTGCTTTGCTTTGTCCTGATGCAGCAGGCATGATGCAGTCCTGCTGAAGCAAAGGCCTGACTCTAACATTTTCTGTCTCTTGAAGAAAACAACCTTTCTACCTTCTTATTGCAACTAATAAAGGGAGTTTCACTTGCATCAAACTTTACCCATCATTTCATTAGCCACAGCTCATTCCTGACCTTTATTCCTAGCCAACCTCATAGGCACCAAACCTCTGATTTGAGAGATTGGCTCACACCAAAATGAAAAATAACCCCCATCCAACCTATTTTCCTATCCGTGTAGCACCTTCCCCGCATTCTTCTAATCAGTTAAAGCCCCAGAGGCCACATTTGCGCCACATTATACCAAATTTAAAGGACAAATAATGAATGCATTGATAAAGGATGATAAGGCATTGCCCCTATTGCACTTGCTTGAGATAAAGGGGGATTGGTGGAAAGTCATGAGGGAAAAGATTTGTAATTTTGAGGCGCACATGCCAAAAAGAGTGGCCACTTTTCTCCTCTGTTTTTACAAGTGAAATTAAAATTAGGAAATGAAAATAAAAGTAGAATTTGAAATTTTGCCAACTTATGACACTTTGACAGCGTTTGCGGGACTCGAACCCTTGTCCTGTGAGATCCTTTATAACCACAGGCACAAGACTTACCATTGAGCTATAGCTCCTGGTGGTCTAAAGTGTTGCAGTTTTAACTATAAACAACATATAGGCCCTGGTGTCATTGCCTGTGGCTGGTATTGCACATCAAAAGGATGACCATGCTATAGGGACGATTTGATACGCTTCTGACATGGAAACCGGTGTGGTCCAGTGGGTAACTTCTTGACTTCCAGCCAGAGAATTGGGGTTCAAATCCTGGGTTCGGCACCAGATGACTGATGGTGGTCCACCAGAGGTAAATTGGAGGTGGGCCAAACAGGCCAATTGGTAAGTAAAGTGTGTGTGTGTAGGGGGTGTGTCTGTGTGTCCTGTAAGAGTGGAGTCATGCCTAGCAAAGTGGGTGGATGGAGGATAGTGTGTATAGGAGGAGTCTAGGCAGAGTGGGTGGAGCCAGAGAGTCTGGAAAAGATGGATGTGGTCCCAGCGAGGAGGAAGGGGTCAAAGATGGAGGAGGGGGCCTGAACAGATTGGGGCCAAATGTGGGCACTCCTGTAGTGTTTCTCTAGCTGACAGGTCAGGTGATTACATCAGATCGGACTTATGGTGAGGAAAACCAGCGTTTGATTTTTAATGCACCGCTCTACACTCTCTGATTGGGGGGGGGGGCAGTCAAATTTGGGGTAGCAGTATTAAAAGGGGTTTGGGGGTGCATTATAAAGGGTGATGGGGTACAGAATGACATGGTTTCTGGTTAATTTTTGGGGGGGCTACCCATAGTTTTTATTCCTCCCCTCTTCTATTATGGGGTGCACCCCAAAAAGATTGGGGCAACAGGGGAGCGAAGACATTCGTGACAGATTCTATTACCAACCACAAGGAGGCATCACACAATCTGACTGCCGTTAAGGCATTAAAATGTACAACAAAGAGGATGTGTTGGTATTTTTCAGAGGGAGGTCCCCAAGATTTTACTGCCTCCTCTCCCCTCCATGCTGCATGTTATATGGACCCTTGGGAAATTTCTATTGAAAACAGACGGTATAGAGATTCCCGCTATCAAATCTGAGAGCACTAACATTTGCTAAATAAAGGGGGGGGGCAATGGAGAAGACGAACGGGGCAAGGAAAGGGTACCTGTGGCAACTGTTTGGATTGGTCATAGAGAAGATTCATGGCATGCAAACAGGCAGTCAGTCCATAGATTGGCAGTGTCTGTAGAAAGTTTGGCGTGCTCCTCAATTTATTTGTCCTCCTTTCGTTGGGTATGATCCACAGAGGAAAGGCCGGGCATTACTGTTAGGTAGAACATGTATTTATGATTTAAATAACTGTAGTCCGGGTGTGCTGAGAGGAGCTGTAGAGAGCGGAAAGTGCATGTTCACTAGAGCAATGTGCATTCAACTGGCCACTTGAGACTGAACAGTGACAGTAGCATTTAGGTTTACTGACCGCATGTAAATGGAGGGCACTTAGGAAGGGTGTTTGTGGTCACTCAAAGGATTGAAACGTGGTTGGTGCACTACCAAAGCTGGGGTACCAGGATGGAACATTTGAGAGGTAATGAGATGGTGGTATCCAGATGTCATAAAAGGTGTCAGAGGCACGAGGTATGGGGATCCTGGTCCCACAGTGAGGGGTTGTCAAAAGTCCCTACTAAAGATTTCTGTCCAACCGTGACCAAATGTTGTGCAGCCTAGGGTTCAGCAGAGGTAAGTTGGAGGTGGGCCTAACAGGCCAATTGGTAAGCAAAACGTGTTGTCGGTGTGAGGGTGTGTGTCTGTGCGTGGTATGTGTGGGGTGTGTCTGTGTGTGGGGGGGCTGGGTGTGTGTGGGGGGTGTGTGTGTGGGGGGGTGTCTGCATGTTGGCTGTGTGTGGGGGGTGTGTGTGTGGGGTGTGTCTGTGTGTGTGGGGTGTGTGTGGGGGGCTGTGTGTGTGGGGGGGGGGTGTCTGTGTGTGGGCTGTGTGTGTGGGGGTGTGTCTGTGTGTGGGGTGTCTGTGTGTGGGCTGTGTGTGTGTGTGTGTAGGGGGTGTGTCTGTGTGTCCTGTAAGAGTGGAGTCATGCCTGGCAAAGTGGGTGGACAGAGTGAATAGGAGGAGTCTAGACAGAGTGGGTGGAGCCAGAGAGGTCCACCAGAGGTAAGTTGGAGGTGGGCCTAACAGGCCAATTGGTAAGCGTAGGGGGTGTGTCCTATGAGAGTGGAGTCATGCCTGGCTAAGTGGGTGGGGTGAGAATAGTGTGGCAGTGGAAGAGATGGATGATAGTGTGTATAGGAGGAGTCTAGGCAGAGTGGGTGGAGCCAGAGAGTCTGGAAAAGATGGATGTGGTCCCAGAGAGGAGGAAGGGGTCAAAGATGGAGGAGGGGGCCTGAACAGATTGGGGCCAAATGTGGGCACTCCTGTAGTGCTTCTCTAGCTGACAGGTCAGGTGATTACATCAGATGGGACTTATGGTGAGGAAAACCAGCGTTTGATTTTTAATGCACCGCTCTACACTCTCTGATTGGGGGGGGGGGCAGTCAAATTTGGGGTAGCAGTATTAAAAGGGGTTTGGGGGTGCATTATAAAGGGTGATGGGGTACAGAATGACATGGTTTCTGGTTAATTTTTGGGGGGGCTACCCATAGTTTTTATTCCTCCCCTCTTCCATTATGGGGTGCACCCCAAAAAGATTGGGGTAACAGGGGAGCGAAGACATTCGTGACAGATTCTATTACCAACCACAAGGAGGCATCACACAATCTGACTGCCGTTAAGGCATTAAAATGTACAACAAAGAGGATGTGTTGGTATTTTTCAGAGGGAGGTCCCCAAGATTTTACTGCCTCCTCTCCCCTCCATGCTGCATGTTATATGGACCCTTGGGAAATTTCTATTGAAAACAGACGGTATAGAGATTCCCGCTATCAAATCTGAGAGCACTAACATTTGTTAAATAAAGGGGGGCGGGGGGCAATGGAGAAGACGAACGGGGCAAGGAAAGGGTACCTGTGGCAACTGTTTGGATTGGTCATAGAGAAGATTCATGGCATGCAAACAGGCAGTCAGTCCATAGATTGGCAGTGTCTGTAGAAAGTTTGGCGTGCTCCTCAATTTATTTGTCCTCCTATTGTTGGGTATGATCCACAGAGGAAAGGCCGGGCATTACTGTTAGGTAGAACATGTATTTATGATTTAAATAACTGTAGTCCGGGTGTGCTGAGAGGAGCTGTAGAGAGCGGAAAGTGCATGTTCACTAGAGCAATGTGCATTCAACTGGCCACTTGAGACTGAACAGTGACAGTAGCATTTAGGTTTACTGACGGCATGTAAATGGAGGGCACTTAGGAAGGGTGTTTGTGGTCACTCAAAGGATTGAAACGTGGTTGGTGCACTACCAAAGCTGGGGTACCAGGATGGAACATTTGAGAGGTAATGAGATGGTGGTATCCAGATGTCATAAAAGGTGTCAGAGGCACGAGGTATGGGGATCCTGGTCCCACAGTGAGGGGTTGTCAAAAGTCCCTACTAAAGATTTATGTCCAACCGTGACCAAATGTTGTGCAGCCTAGCTCCCTCTGTAACTTTTTCCTAGTATCTTTCTTTCCTTCCGGCAGATACCTGGAACAAGCGTCCCAAAGTTTTTCTTGGCTGCATACCCCCAGAGGTGTGCCTGACATTTATGGCCTAAGCACCCTCACAAAGAGTGCGCTACTGACATTCTGGGAAAACCTCACTAAAATTACATATTTATGCACCAAACGTGGTAATTCCTTATACCTGCAAAGCATCATATCGCACTTGTCAGCTTTGAGGAGGTGTGAGTGTTTTCATTTGAGGGAAATATTCATCTGTGCTTCCTCTCCCATCCGAGGACTATGGAGCTGCTGTTCCTCTCTCACATGTCCCTTCATAGAGACAGGTGTCACACACTCAACCACTCAGTAAACATGTATGCTTTGATACATTCACCTTGCTGTTTACCTTCCAAACATTCCCTCTTCACCACAAATACAGGGCAGCCATTCCTCATTGCTCATTCACTCAGTCATCGCAGTCCTACACTCCGTAGGTCCTGCAAGACCAACATGAACAAGAGGTATGTCAACAAGCGGAAAAAAAGCCTTGGGGGAAGATTTTTTTAAATGTCACGCAACGTAGCGCAGCACCCTGCGTGGCTGCGCTGCGTTACGTGACCGGGAATGAGCAGGAGAGCGCCATATTTTTAAAGATTTGGCTCTCTCTCCTTGTCTTTCCCTTGCGCCGGCGCTGATTTCAGCTGCCGTGCGCCATGCACATAGCTTAGCGCCGCAGCGCTAGGGTGTGTGCATGAGTGTAGCGTAGGTTTTGTACAGGAAGGGTACCTTTCCTGTACAAAATACTATGCTAGGCACGATGCAAAGCTTTTCCCACCTTGCATACATGCTGCACAGTGAAGCACGCATGGAAAGTGAGAAAAGCACATAGAAATGAATGCATTTCTCCTGTTTGCACCTCCTTTGAAAGGGCGTTAACTTTTGGCGCAAAACCATGTTTTCAAATCTTTGTGAATATGGTTTTGCATCAAAAAGCATGGGTTGCTGCATGGAAACACCCATGTACCACCCATGTAATGCCCCCTTGGCGCAAAGTTACCCAAAGCAGTGCTTTGCGCTCCTTACAGGGCACTTTCCAGCACAAAAGCAGTTTTGCGCTGGAAAGAAAATCAGAAGAAATAAAATTTGCGCTAGTTTGTGTCACTATTATGGAGCTAAAGCAGCGCGAAACAAATGGAAACCTCCCCCTAGGTGTGCTCTTATATTCATACTGCTGCCCTCTAGTAACGCTACACAGTAACTGCAGCATAATAGTGGGAATGGGAAGAAGGCTGTCCAATGCAAATATTGTTCTCCCAAGCTACCTTTCTTCTGAGATGGTCGGCGTCTTGTGCCTTGATACCACCTCACGCATATGGTCTTCAGTCAAATTCAAAAGCAGCCTACCTACCTTAGGCTAAGGAGTTTTCCACTTGAAGGCCGCACATGGGACGTCACCCTCATTTAGCAGGGTCCCAAATTGCCTGCAGTCATCCTCTTTACAGAAGCTGGGCGTTCGTGGGCGTTTGTGGGTGTCCTTGAAAGGAAGGAAGGGGGTGTTTAAAGGCCCAGCCCAGCCCAGCCCAGCCCAGCCCAGCCCAGCCCAGCCCAGCCCAGCCCAGGCCAGGCCAGGCCAGCGCTGTGCTTTGCTTTGTCCTGATGCAGCAGGCATGATGCAGTCCTGCTGAAGCAAAGGCCTGACTCTAACATTTTCTGTCTCTTGAAGAAAACAACCTTTCTACCTTCTTATTGCAACTAATAAAGGGAGTTTCACTTGCATCAAACTTTACCCATCATTTCATTAGCCACAGCTCATTCCTGACCTTTATTCCTAGCCAACCTCATAGGCACCAAACCTCTGATTTGAGAGATTGGCTCACACCAAAATGAAAAATAACCCCCATCCAACCTATTTTCCTATCCGTGTAGCACCTTCCCCGCATTCTTCTAATCAGTTAAAGCCCCAGAGGCCACATTTGCGCCACATTATACCAAATTTAAAGGACAAATAATGAATGCATTGATAAAGGATGATAAGGCATTGCCCCTATTGCACTTGCTTGAGATAAAGGGGGATTGGTGGAAAGTCATGAGGGAAAAGATTTGTAATTTTGAGGCGCACATGCCAAAAAGAGTGGCCACTTTTCTCCTCTGTTTTTACAAGTGAAATTAAAATTAGGAAATGAAAATAAAAGTAGAATTTGAAATTTTGCCAACTTATGACACTTTGACAGCGTTTGCGGGACTCGAACCCTTGTCCTGTGAGATCCTTTATAACCACAGGCACAAGACTTACCATTGAGCTATAGCTCCTGGTGGTCTAAAGTGTTGCAGTTTTAACTATAAACAACATATAGGCCCTGGTGTCATTGCCTGTGGCTGGTATTGCACATCAAAAGGATGACCATGCTATAGGGACGATTTGATACGCTTCTGACATGGAAACCGGTGTGGTCCAGTGGGTAACTTCTTGACTTCCAGCCAGAGAATTGGGGTTCAAATCCTGGGTTCGGCACCAGATGATTGATGGTGGTCCACCAGAGGTAAATTGGAGGTGGGCCAAACAGGCCAATTGGTAAGTAAAGTGTGTGTGTGTAGGGGGTGTGTCTGTGTGTCCTGTAAGAGTGGAGTCATGCCTAGCAAAGTGGGTGGATGGAGGATAGTGTGTATAGGAGGAGTCTAGGCAGAGTGGGTGGAGCCAGAGAGTCTGGAAAAGATGGATGTGGTCCCAGCGAGGAGGAAGGGGTCAAAGATGGAGGAGGGGGCCTGAACAGATTGGGGCCAAATGTGGGCACTCCTGTAGTGTTTCTCTAGCTGACAGGTCAGGTGATTACATCAGATCGGACTTATGGTGAGGAAAACCAGCGTTTGATTTTTAATGCACCGCTCTACACTCTCTGATTGGGGGGGGGGGCAGTCAAATTTGGGGTAGCAGTATTAAAAGGGGTTTGGGGGTGCATTATAAAGGGTGATGGGGTACAGAATGACATGGTTTCTGGTTAATTTTTGGGGGGGCTACCCATAGTTTTTATTCCTCCCCTCTTCTATTATGGGGTGCACCCCAAAAAGATTGGGGCAACAGGGGAGCGAAGACATTCGTGACAGATTCTATTACCAACCACAAGGAGGCATCACACAATCTGACTGCCGTTAAGGCATTAAAATGTACAACAAAGAGGATGTGTTGGTATTTTTCAGAGGGAGGTCCCCAAGATTTTACTGCCTCCTCTCCCCTCCATGCTGCATGTTATATGGACCCTTGGGAAATTTCTATTGAAAACAGACGGTATAGAGATTCCCGCTATCAAATCTGAGAGCACTAACATTTGCTAAATAAAGGGGGGGGGGCAATGGAGAAGACGAACGGGGCAAGGAAAGGGTACCTGTGGCAACTGTTTGGATTGGTCATAGAGAAGATTCATGGCATGCAAACAGGCAGTCAGTCCATAGATTGGCAGTGTCTGTAGAAAGTTTGGCGTGCTCCTCAATTTATTTGTCCTCCTTTCGTTGGGTATGATCCACAGAGGAAAGGCCGGGCATTACTGTTAGGTAGAACATGTATTTATGATTTAAATAACTGTAGTCCGGGTGTGCTGAGAGGAGCTGTAGAGAGCGGAAAGTGCATGTTCACTAGAGCAATGTGCATTCAACTGGCCACTTGAGACTGAACAGTGACAGTAGCATTTAGGTTTACTGACCGCATGTAAATGGAGGGCACTTAGGAAGGGTGTTTGTGGTCACTCAAAGGATTGAAACGTGGTTGGTGCACTACCAAAGCTGGGGTACCAGGATGGAACATTTGAGAGGTAATGAGATGGTGGTATCCAGATGTCATAAAAGGTGTCAGAGGCACGAGGTATGGGGATCCTGGTCCCACAGTGAGGGGTTGTCAAAAGTCCCTACTAAAGATTTCTGTCCAACCGTGACCAAATGTTGTGCAGCCTAGGGTTCAGCAGAGGTAAGTTGGAGGTGGGCCTAACAGGCCAATTGGTAAGCAAAACGTGTTGTCGGTGTGAGGGTGTGTGTCTGTGCGTGGTATGTGTGGGGTGTGTCTGTGTGTGGGGGGGCTGGGTGTGTGTGGGGGGTGTGTGTGTGGGGGGGTGTCTGCATGTTGGCTGTGTGTGGGGGGTGTGTGTGTGGGGTGTGTCTGTGTGTGTGGGGTGTGTGTGGGGGGCTGTGTGTGTGGGGGGGGGTGTCTGTGTGTGGGCTGTGTGTGTGGGGGTGTGTCTGTGTGTGGGGTGTCTGTGTGTGGGCTGTGTGTGTGTGTGTGTAGGGGGTGTGTCTGTGTGTCCTGTAAGAGTGGAGTCATGCCTGGCAAAGTGGGTGGACAGAGTGAATAGGAGGAGTCTAGACAGAGTGGGTGGAGCCAGAGAGGTCCACCAGAGGTAAGTTGGAGGTGGGCCTAACAGGCCAATTGGTAAGCGTAGGGGGTGTGTCCTATGAGAGTGGAGTCATGCCTGGCTAAGTGGGTGGGGTGAGAATAGTGTGGCAGTGGAAGAGATGGATGATAGTGTGTATAGGAGGAGTCTAGGCAGAGTGGGTGGAGCCAGAGAGTCTGGAAAAGATGGATGTGGTCCCAGAGAGGAGGAAGGGGTCAAAGATGGAGGAGGGGGCCTGAACAGATTGGGGCCAAATGTGGGCACTCCTGTAGTGCTTCTCTAGCTGACAGGTCAGGTGATTACATCAGATGGGACTTATGGTGAGGAAAACCAGCGTTTGATTTTTAATGCACCGCTCTACACTCTCTGATTGGGGGGGGGGGCAGTCAAATTTGGGGTAGCAGTATTAAAAGGGGTTTGGGGGTGCATTATAAAGGGTGATGGGGTACAGAATGACATGGTTTCTGGTTAATTTTTGGGGGGGCTACCCATAGTTTTTATTCCTCCCCTCTTCCATTATGGGGTGCACCCCAAAAAGATTGGGGTAACAGGGGAGCGAAGACATTCGTGACAGATTCTATTACCAACCACAAGGAGGCATCACACAATCTGACTGCCGTTAAGGCATTAAAATGTACAACAAAGAGGATGTGTTGGTATTTTTCAGAGGGAGGTCCCCAAGATTTTACTGCCTCCTCTCCCCTCCATGCTGCATGTTATATGGACCCTTGGGAAATTTCTATTGAAAACAGACGGTATAGAGATTCCCGCTATCAAATCTGAGAGCACTAACATTTGTTAAATAAAGGGGGGCGGGGGGCAATGGAGAAGACGAACGGGGCAAGGAAAGGGTACCTGTGGCAACTGTTTGGATTGGTCATAGAGAAGATTCATGGCATGCAAACAGGCAGTCAGTCCATAGATTGGCAGTGTCTGTAGAAAGTTTGGCGTGCTCCTCAATTTATTTGTCCTCCTATTGTTGGGTATGATCCACAGAGGAAAGGCCGGGCATTACTGTTAGGTAGAACATGTATTTATGATTTAAATAACTGTAGTCCGGGTGTGCTGAGAGGAGCTGTAGAGAGCGGAAAGTGCATGTTCACTAGAGCAATGTGCATTCAACTGGCCACTTGAGACTGAACAGTGACAGTAGCATTTAGGTTTACTGACGGCATGTAAATGGAGGGCACTTAGGAAGGGTGTTTGTGGTCACTCAAAGGATTGAAACGTGGTTGGTGCACTACCAAAGCTGGGGTACCAGGATGGAACATTTGAGAGGTAATGAGATGGTGGTATCCAGATGTCATAAAAGGTGTCAGAGGCACGAGGTATGGGGATCCTGGTCCCACAGTGAGGGGTTGTCAAAAGTCCCTACTAAAGATTTATGTCCAACCGTGACCAAATGTTGTGCAGCCTAGCTCCCTCTGTAACTTTTTCCTAGTATCTTTCTTTCCTTCCGGCAGATACCTGGAACAAGCGTCCCAAAGTTTTTCTTGGCTGCATACCCCCAGAGGTGTGCCTGACATTTATGGCCTAAGCACCCTCACAAAGAGTGCGCTACTGACATTCTGGGAAAACCTCACTAAAATTACATATTTATGCACCAAACGTGGTAATTCCTTATACCTGCAAAGCATCATATCGCACTTGTCAGCTTTGAGGAGGTGTGAGTGTTTTCATTTGAGGGAAATATTCATCTGTGCTTCCTCTCCCATCCGAGGACTATGGAGCTGCTGTTCCTCTCTCACATGTCCCTTCATAGAGACAGGTGTCACACACTCAACCACTCAGTAAACATGTATGCTTTGATACATTCACCTTGCTGTTTACCTTCCAAACATTCCCTCTTCACCACAAATACAGGGCAGCCATTCCTCATTGCTCATTCACTCAGTCATCGCAGTCCTACACTCCGTAGGTCCTGCAAGACCAACATGAACAAGAGGTATGTCAACAAGCGGAAAAAAAGCCTTGGGGGAAGATTTTTTTAAATGTCACGCAACGTAGCGCAGCACCCTGCGTGGCTGCGCTGCGTTACGTGACCGGGAATGAGCAGGAGAGCGCCATATTTTTAAAGATTTGGCTCTCTCTCCTTGTCTTTCCCTTGCGCCGGCGCTGATTTCAGCTGCCGTGCGCCATGCACATAGCTTAGCGCCGCAGCGCTAGGGTGTGTGCATGAGTGTAGCGTAGGTTTTGTACAGGAAGGGTACCTTTCCTGTACAAAATACTATGCTAGGCACGATGCAAAGCTTTTCCCACCTTGCATACATGCTGCACAGTGAAGCACGCATGGAAAGTGAGAAAAGCACATAGAAATGAATGCATTTCTCCTGTTTGCACCTCCTTTGAAAGGGCGTTAACTTTTGGCGCAAAACCATGTTTTCAAATCTTTGTGAATATGGTTTTGCATCAAAAAGCATGGGTTGCTGCATGGAAACACCCATGTACCACCCATGTAATGCCCCCTTGGCGCAAAGTTACCCAAAGCAGTGCTTTGCGCTCCTTACAGGGCACTTTCCAGCACAAAAGCAGTTTTGCGCTGGAAAGAAAATCAGAAGAAATAAAATTTGCGCTAGTTTGTGTCACTATTATGGAGCTAAAGCAGCGCGAAACAAATGGAAACCTCCCCCTAGGTGTGCTCTTATATTCATACTGCTGCCCTCTAGTAACGCTACACAGTAACTGCAGCATAATAGTGGGAATGGGAAGAAGGCTGTCCAATGCAAATATTGTTCTCCCAAGCTACCTTTCTTCTGAGATGGTCGGCGTCTTGTGCCTTGATACCACCTCACGCATATGGTCTTCAGTCAAATTCAAAAGCAGCCTACCTACCTTAGGCTAAGGAGTTTTCCACTTGAAGGCCGCACATGGGACGTCACCCTCATTTAGCAGGGTCCCAAATTGCCTGCAGTCATCCTCTTTACAGAAGCTGGGCGTTCGTGGGCGTTTGTGGGTGTCCTTGAAAGGAAGGAAGGGGGTGTTTAAAGGCCCAGCCCAGCCCAGCCCAGCCCAGCCCAGCCCAGCCCAGGCCAGGCCAGGCCAGCGCTGTGCTTTGCTTTGTCCTGATGCAGCAGGCATGATGCAGTCCTGCTGAAGCAAAGGCCTGACTCTAACATTTTCTGTCTCTTGAAGAAAACAACCTTTCTACCTTCTTATTGCAACTAATAAAGGGAGTTTCACTTGCATCAAACTTTACCCATCATTTCATTAGCCACAGCTCATTCCTGACCTTTATTCCTAGCCAACCTCATAGGCACCAAACCTCTGATTTGAGAGATTGGCTCACACCAAAATGAAAAATAACCCCCATCCAACCTATTTTCCTATCCGTGTAGCACCTTCCCCGCATTCTTCTAATCAGTTAAAGCCCCAGAGGCCACATTTGCGCCACATTATACCAAATTTAAAGGACAAATAATGAATGCATTGATAAAGGATGATAAGGCATTGCCCCTATTGCACTTGCTTGAGATAAAGGGGGATTGGTGGAAAGTCATGAGGGAAAAGATTTGTAATTTTGAGGCGCACATGCCAAAAAGAGTGGCCACTTTTCTCCTCTGTTTTTACAAGTGAAATTAAAATTAGGAAATGAAAATAAAAGTAGAATTTGAAATTTTGCCAACTTATGACACTTTGACAGCGTTTGCGGGACTCGAACCCTTGTCCTGTGAGATCCTTTATAACCACAGGCACAAGACTTACCATTGAGCTATAGCTCCTGGTGGTCTAAAGTGTTGCAGTTTTAACTATAAACAACATATAGGCCCTGGTGTCATTGCCTGTGGCTGGTATTGCACATCAAAAGGATGACCATGCTATAGGGACGATTTGATACGCTTCTGACATGGAAACCGGTGTGGTCCAGTGGGTAACTTCTTGACTTCCAGCCAGAGAATTGGGGTTCAAATCCTGGGTTCGGCACCAGATGACTGATGGTGGTCCACCAGAGGTAAATTGGAGGTGGGCCAAACAGGCCAATTGGTAAGTAAAGTGTGTGTGTGTAGGGGGTGTGTCTGTGTGTCCTGTAAGAGTGGAGTCATGCCTAGCAAAGTGGGTGGATGGAGGATAGTGTGTATAGGAGGAGTCTAGGCAGAGTGGGTGGAGCCAGAGAGTCTGGAAAAGATGGATGTGGTCCCAGCGAGGAGGAAGGGGTCAAAGATGGAGGAGGGGGCCTGAACAGATTGGGGCCAAATGTGGGCACTCCTGTAGTGTTTCTCTAGCTGACAGGTCAGGTGATTACATCAGATCGGACTTATGGTGAGGAAAACCAGCGTTTGATTTTTAATGCACCGCTCTACACTCTCTGATTGGGGGGGGGGGCAGTCAAATTTGGGGTAGCAGTATTAAAAGGGGTTTGGGGGTGCATTATAAAGGGTGATGGGGTACAGAATGACATGGTTTCTGGTTAATTTTTGGGGGGGCTACCCATAGTTTTTATTCCTCCCCTCTTCTATTATGGGGTGCACCCCAAAAAGATTGGGGCAACAGGGGAGCGAAGACATTCGTGACAGATTCTATTACCAACCACAAGGAGGCATCACACAATCTGACTGCCGTTAAGGCATTAAAATGTACAACAAAGAGGATGTGTTGGTATTTTTCAGAGGGAGGTCCCCAAGATTTTACTGCCTCCTCTCCCCTCCATGCTGCATGTTATATGGACCCTTGGGAAATTTCTATTGAAAACAGACGGTATAGAGATTCCCGCTATCAAATCTGAGAGCACTAACATTTGCTAAATAAAGGGGGGGGGGCAATGGAGAAGACGAACGGGGCAAGGAAAGGGTACCTGTGGCAACTGTTTGGATTGGTCATAGAGAAGATTCATGGCATGCAAACAGGCAGTCAGTCCATAGATTGGCAGTGTCTGTAGAAAGTTTGGCGTGCTCCTCAATTTATTTGTCCTCCTTTCGTTGGGTATGATCCACAGAGGAAAGGCCGGGCATTACTGTTAGGTAGAACATGTATTTATGATTTAAATAACTGTAGTCCGGGTGTGCTGAGAGGAGCTGTAGAGAGCGGAAAGTGCATGTTCACTAGAGCAATGTGCATTCAACTGGCCACTTGACACTGAACAGTGACAGTAGCATTTAGGTTTACTGACCGCATGTAAATGGAGGGCACTTAGGAAGGGTGTTTGTGGTCACTCAAAGGATTGAAACGTGGTTGGTGCACTACCAAAGCTGGGGTACCAGGATGGAACATTTGAGAGGTAATGAGATGGTGGTATCCAGATGTCATAAAAGGTGTCAGAGGCACGAGGTATGGGGATCCTGGTCCCACAGTGAGGGGTTGTCAAAAGTCCCTACTAAAGATTTCTGTCCAACCGTGACCAAATGTTGTGCAGCCTAGGGTTCAGCAGAGGTAAGTTGGAGGTGGGCCTAACAGGCCAATTGGTAAGCAAAACGTGTTGTCGGTGTGAGGGTGTGTGTCTGTGCGTGGTATGTGTGGGGTGTGTCTGTGTGTGGGGGGGCTGGGTGTGTGTGGGGGGTGTGTGTGTGGGGGGGTGTCTGCATGTTGGCTGTGTGTGGGGGGTGTGTGTGTGGGGTGTGTCTGTGTGTGTGGGGTGTGTGTGGGGGGCTGTGTGTGTGGGGGGGGGTGTCTGTGTGTGGGCTGTGTGTGTGGGGGTGTGTCTGTGTGTGGGGTGTCTGTGTGTGGGCTGTGTGTGTGTGTGTGTAGGGGGTGTGTCTGTGTGTCCTGTAAGAGTGGAGTCATGCCTGGCAAAGTGGGTGGACAGAGTGAATAGGAGGAGTCTAGACAGAGTGGGTGGAGCCAGAGAGGTCCACCAGAGGTAAGTTGGAGGTGGGCCTAACAGGCCAATTGGTAAGCGTAGGGGGTGTGTCCTATGAGAGTGGAGTCATGCCTGGCTAAGTGGGTGGGGTGAGAATAGTGTGGCAGTGGAAGAGATGGATGATAGTGTGTATAGGAGGAGTCTAGGCAGAGTGGGTGGAGCCAGAGAGTCTGGAAAAGATGGATGTGGTCCCAGAGAGGAGGAAGGGGTCAAAGATGGAGGAGGGGGCCTGAACAGATTGGGGCCAAATGTGGGCACTCCTGTAGTGCTTCTCTAGCTGACAGGTCAGGTGATTACATCAGATGGGACTTATGGTGAGGAAAACCAGCGTTTGATTTTTAATGCACCGCTCTACACTCTCTGATTGGGGGGGGGGGCAGTCAAATTTGGGGTAGCAGTATTAAAAGGGGTTTGGGGGTGCATTATAAAGGGTGATGGGGTACAGAATGACATGGTTTCTGGTTAATTTTTGGGGGGGCTACCCATAGTTTTTATTCCTCCCCTCTTCCATTATGGGGTGCACCCCAAAAAGATTGGGGTAACAGGGGAGCGAAGACATTCGTGACAGATTCTATTACCAACCACAAGGAGGCATCACACAATCTGACTGCCGTTAAGGCATTAAAATGTACAACAAAGAGGATGTGTTGGTATTTTTCAGAGGGAGGTCCCCAAGATTTTACTGCCTCCTCTCCCCTCCATGCTGCATGTTATATGGACCCTTGGGAAATTTCTATTGAAAACAGACGGTATAGAGATTCCCGCTATCAAATCTGAGAGCACTAACATTTGTTAAATAAAGGGGGGCGGGGGGCAATGGAGAAGACGAACGGGGCAAGGAAAGGGTACCTGTGGCAACTGTTTGGATTGGTCATAGAGAAGATTCATGGCATGCAAACAGGCAGTCAGTCCATAGATTGGCAGTGTCTGTAGAAAGTTTGGCGTGCTCCTCAATTTATTTGTCCTCCTATTGTTGGGTATGATCCACAGAGGAAAGGCCGGGCATTACTGTTAGGTAGAACATGTATTTATGATTTAAATAACTGTAGTCCGGGTGTGCTGAGAGGAGCTGTAGAGAGCGGAAAGTGCATGTTCACTAGAGCAATGTGCATTCAACTGGCCACTTGAGACTGAACAGTGACAGTAGCATTTAGGTTTACTGACGGCATGTAAATGGAGGGCACTTAGGAAGGGTGTTTGTGGTCACTCAAAGGATTGAAACGTGGTTGGTGCACTACCAAAGCTGGGGTACCAGGATGGAACATTTGAGAGGTAATGAGATGGTGGTATCCAGATGTCATAAAAGGTGTCAGAGGCACGAGGTATGGGGATCCTGGTCCCACAGTGAGGGGTTGTCAAAAGTCCCTACTAAAGATTTATGTCCAACCGTGACCAAATGTTGTGCAGCCTAGCTCCCTCTGTAACTTTTTCCTAGTATCTTTCTTTCCTTCCGGCAGATACCTGGAACAAGCGTCCCAAAGTTTTTCTTGGCTGCATACCCCCAGAGGTGTGCCTGACATTTATGGCCTAAGCACCCTCACAAAGAGTGCGCTACTGACATTCTGGGAAAACCTCACTAAAATTACATATTTATGCACCAAACGTGGTAATTCCTTATACCTGCAAAGCATCATATCGCACTTGTCAGCTTTGAGGAGGTGTGAGTGTTTTCATTTGAGGGAAATATTCATCTGTGCTTCCTCTCCCATCCGAGGACTATGGAGCTGCTGTTCCTCTCTCACATGTCCCTTCATAGAGACAGGTGTCACACACTCAACCACTCAGTAAACATGTATGCTTTGATACATTCACCTTGCTGTTTACCTTCCAAACATTCCCTCTTCACCACAAATACAGGGCAGCCATTCCTCATTGCTCATTCACTCAGTCATCGCAGTCCTACACTCCGTAGGTCCTGCAAGACCAACATGAACAAGAGGTATGTCAACAAGCGGAAAAAAAGCCTTGGGGGAAGATTTTTTTAAATGTCACGCAACGTAGCGCAGCACCCTGCGTGGCTGCGCTGCGTTACGTGACCGGGAATGAGCAGGAGAGCGCCATATTTTTAAAGATTTGGCTCTCTCTCCTTGTCTTTCCCTTGCGCCGGCGCTGATTTCAGCTGCCGTGCGCCATGCACATAGCTTAGCGCCGCAGCGCTAGGGTGTGTGCATGAGTGTAGCGTAGGTTTTGTACAGGAAGGGTACCTTTCCTGTACAAAATACTATGCTAGGCACGATGCAAAGCTTTTCCCACCTTGCATACATGCTGCACAGTGAAGCACGCATGGAAAGTGAGAAAAGCACATAGAAATGAATGCATTTCTCCTGTTTGCACCTCCTTTGAAAGGGCGTTAACTTTTGGCGCAAAACCATGTTTTCAAATCTTTGTGAATATGGTTTTGCATCAAAAAGCATGGGTTGCTGCATGGAAACACCCATGTACCACCCATGTAATGCCCCCTTGGCGCAAAGTTACCCAAAGCAGTGCTTTGCGCTCCTTACAGGGCACTTTCCAGCACAAAAGCAGTTTTGCGCTGGAAAGAAAATCAGAAGAAATAAAATTTGCGCTAGTTTGTGTCACTATTATGGAGCTAAAGCAGCGCGAAACAAATGGAAACCTCCCCCTAGGTGTGCTCTTATATTCATACTGCTGCCCTCTAGTAACGCTACACAGTAACTGCAGCATAATAGTGGGAATGGGAAGAAGGCTGTCCAATGCAAATATTGTTCTCCCAAGCTACCTTTCTTCTGAGATGGTCGGCGTCTTGTGCCTTGATACCACCTCACGCATATGGTCTTCAGTCAAATTCAAAAGCAGCCTACCTACCTTAGGCTAAGGAGTTTTCCACTTGAAGGCCGCACATGGGACGTCACCCTCATTTAGCAGGGTCCCAAATTGCCTGCAGTCATCCTCTTTACAGAAGCTGGGCGTTCGTGGGCGTTTGTGGGTGTCCTTGAAAGGAAGGAAGGGGGTGTTTAAAGGCCCAGCCCAGCCCAGCCCAGCCCAGCCCAGCCCAGCCCAGGCCAGGCCAGGCCAGGCCAGGCCAGCGCTGTGCTTTGCTTTGTCCTGATGCAGCAGGCATGATGCAGTCCTGCTGAAGCAAAGGCCTGACTCTAACATTTTCTGTCTCTTGAAGAAAACAACCTTTCTACCTTCTTATTGCAACTAATAAAGGGAGTTTCACTTGCATCAAACTTTACCCATCATTTCATTAGCCACAGCTCATTCCTGACCTTTATTCCTAGCCAACCTCATAGGCACCAAACCTCTGATTTGAGAGATTGGCTCACACCAAAATGAAAAATAACCCCCATCCAACCTATTTTCCTATCCGTGTAGCACCTTCCCCGCATTCTTCTAATCAGTTAAAGCCCCAGAGGCCACATTTGCGCCACATTATACCAAATTTAAAGGACAAATAATGAATGCATTGATAAAGGATGATAAGGCATTGCCCCTATTGCACTTGCTTGAGATAAAGGGGGATTGGTGGAAAGTCATGAGGGAAAAGATTTGTAATTTTGAGGCGCACATGCCAAAAAGAGTGGCCACTTTTCTCCTCTGTTTTTACAAGTGAAATTAAAATTAGGAAATGAAAATAAAAGTAGAATTTGAAATTTTGCCAACTTATGACACTTTGACAGCGTTTGCGGGACTCGAACCCTTGTCCTGTGAGATCCTTTATAACCACAGGCACAAGACTTACCATTGAGCTATAGCTCCTGGTGGTCTAAAGTGTTGCAGTTTTAACTATAAACAACATATAGGCCCTGGTGTCATTGCCTGTGGCTGGTATTGCACATCAAAAGGATGACCATGCTATAGGGACGATTTGATACGCTTCTGACATGGAAACCGGTGTGGTCCAGTGGGTAACTTCTTGACTTCCAGCCAGAGAATTGGGGTTCAAATCCTGGGTTCGGCACCAGATGACTGATGGTGGTCCACCAGAGGTAAATTGGAGGTGGGCCAAACAGGCCAATTGGTAAGTAAAGTGTGTGTGTGTAGGGGGTGTGTCTGTGTGTCCTGTAAGAGTGGAGTCATGCCTAGCAAAGTGGGTGGATGGAGGATAGTGTGTATAGGAGGAGTCTAGGCAGAGTGGGTGGAGCCAGAGAGTCTGGAAAAGATGGATGTGGTCCCAGCGAGGAGGAAGGGGTCAAAGATGGAGGAGGGGGCCTGAACAGATTGGGGCCAAATGTGGGCACTCCTGTAGTGTTTCTCTAGCTGACAGGTCAGGTGATTACATCAGATCGGACTTATGGTGAGGAAAACCAGCGTTTGATTTTTAATGCACCGCTCTACACTCTCTGATTGGGGGGGGGGCAGTCAAATTTGGGGTAGCAGTATTAAAAGGGGTTTGGGGGTGCATTATAAAGGGTGATGGGGTACAGAATGACATGGTTTCTGGTTAATTTTTGGGGGGGCTACCCATAGTTTTTATTCCTCCCCTCTTCTATTATGGGGTGCACCCCAAAAAGATTGGGGCAACAGGGGAGCGAAGACATTCGTGACAGATTCTATTACCAACCACAAGGAGGCATCACACAATCTGACTGCCGTTAAGGCATTAAAATGTACAACAAAGAGGATGTGTTGGTATTTTTCAGAGGGAGGTCCCCAAGATTTTACTGCCTCCTCTCCCCTCCATGCTGCATGTTATATGGACCCTTGGGAAATTTCTATTGAAAACAGACGGTATAGAGATTCCCGCTATCAAATCTGAGAGCACTAACATTTGCTAAATAAAGGGGGGGGGGCAATGGAGAAGACGAACGGGGCAAGGAAAGGGTACCTGTGGCAACTGTTTGGATTGGTCATAGAGAAGATTCATGGCATGCAAACAGGCAGTCAGTCCATAGATTGGCAGTGTCTGTAGAAAGTTTGGCGTGCTCCTCAATTTATTTGTCCTCCTTTCGTTGGGTATGATCCACAGAGGAAAGGCCGGGCATTACTGTTAGGTAGAACATGTATTTATGATTTAAATAACTGTAGTCCGGGTGTGCTGAGAGGAGCTGTAGAGAGCGGAAAGTGCATGTTCACTAGAGCAATGTGCATTCAACTGGCCACTTGAGACTGAACAGTGACAGTAGCATTTAGGTTTACTGACCGCATGTAAATGGAGGGCACTTAGGAAGGGTGTTTGTGGTCACTCAAAGGATTGAAACGTGGTTGGTGCACTACCAAAGCTGGGGTACCAGGATGGAACATTTGAGAGGTAATGAGAGGGTGGTATCCAGATGTCATAAAAGGTGTCAGAGGCACGAGGTATGGGGATCCTGGTCCCACAGTGAGGGGTTGTCAAAAGTCCCTACTAAAGATTTCTGTCCAACCGTGACCAAATGTTGTGCAGCCTAGGGTTCAGCAGAGGTAAGTTGGAGGTGGGCCTAACAGGCCAATTGGTAAGCAAAACGTGTTGTCGGTGTGAGGGTGTGTGTCTGTGCGTGGTATGTGTGGGGTGTGTCTGTGTGTGGGGGGGCTGGGTGTGTGTGGGGGGTGTGTGTGTGGGGGGGTGTCTGCATGTTGGCTGTGTGTGGGGGGTGTGTGTGTGGGGTGTGTCTGTGTGTGTGGGGTGTGTGTGGGGGGCTGTGTGTGTGGGGGGGGGTGTCTGTGTGTGGGCTGTGTGTGTGGGGGTGTGTCTGTGTGTGGGGTGTCTGTGTGTGGGCTGTGTGTGTGTGTGTGTAGGGGGTGTGTCTGTGTGTCCTGTAAGAGTGGAGTCATGCCTGGCAAAGTGGGTGGACAGAGTGAATAGGAGGAGTCTAGACAGAGTGGGTGGAGCCAGAGAGGTCCACCAGAGGTAAGTTGGAGGTGGGCCTAACAGGCCAATTGGTAAGCGTAGGGGGTGTGTCCTATGAGAGTGGAGTCATGCCTGGCTAAGTGGGTGGGGTGAGAATAGTGTGGCAGTGGAAGAGATGGATGATAGTGTGTATAGGAGGAGTCTAGGCAGAGTGGGTGGAGCCAGAGAGTCTGGAAAAGATGGATGTGGTCCCAGAGAGGAGGAAGGGGTCAAAGATGGAGGAGGGGGCCTGAACAGATTGGGGCCAAATGTGGGCACTCCTGTAGTGCTTCTCTAGCTGACAGGTCAGGTGATTACATCAGATGGGACTTATGGTGAGGAAAACCAGCGTTTGATTTTTAATGCACCGCTCTACACTCTCTGATTGGGGGGGGGGCAGTCAAATTTGGGGTAGCAGTATTAAAAGGGGTTTGGGGGTGCATTATAAAGGGTGATGGGGTACAGAATGACATGGTTTCTGGTTAATTTTTGGGGGGGCTACCCATAGTTTTTATTCCTCCCCTCTTCCATTATGGGGTGCACCCCAAAAAGATTGGGGTAACAGGGGAGCGAAGACATTCGTGACAGATTCTATTACCAACCACAAGGAGGCATCACACAATCTGACTGCCGTTAAGGCATTAAAATGTACAACAAAGAGGATGTGATGGTATTTTTCAGAGGGAGGTCCCCAAGATTTTACTGCCTCCTCTCCCCTCCATGCTGCATGTTATATGGACCCTTGGGAAATTTCTATTGAAAACAGACGGTATAGAGATTCCCGCTATCAAATCTGAGAGCACTAACATTTGTTAAATAAAGGGGGGCGGGGGGCAATGGAGAAGACGAACGGGGCAAGGAAAGGGTACCTGTGGCAACTGTTTGGATTGGTCATAGAGAAGATTCATGGCATGCAAACAGGCAGTCAGTCCATAGATTGGCAGTGTCTGTAGAAAGTTTGGCGTGCTCCTCAATTTATTTGTCCTCCTATTGTTGGGTATGATCCACAGAGGAAAGGCCGGGCATTACTGTTAGGTAGAACATGTATTTATGATTTAAATAACTGTAGTCCGGGTGTGCTGAGAGGAGCTGTAGAGAGCGGAAAGTGCATGTTCACTAGAGCAATGTGCATTCAACTGGCCACTTGAGACTGAACAGTGACAGTAGCATTTAGGTTTACTGACGGCATGTAAATGGAGGGCACTTAGGAAGGGTGTTTGTGGTCACTCAAAGGATTGAAACGTGGTTGGTGCACTACCAAAGCTGGGGTACCAGGATGGAACATTTGAGAGGTAATGAGATGGTGGTATCCAGATGTCATAAAAGGTGTCAGAGGCACGAGGTATGGGGATCCTGGTCCCACAGTGAGGGGTTGTCAAAAGTCCCTACTAAAGATTTATGTCCAACCGTGACCAAATGTTGTGCAGCCTAGCTCCCTCTGTAACTTTTTCCTAGTATCTTTCTTTCCTTCCGGCAGATACCTGGAACAAGCGTCTCTTGGCTGCATACCCCCAGAGGTGTGCCTGACATTTATGGCCTAAGCACCCTCACAAAGAGTGCGCTACTGACATTCTGGGAAAACCTCACTAAAATTACATATTTATGCACCAAACGTGGTAATTCCTTATACCTGCAAAGCATCATATCGCACTTGTCAGCTTTGAGGAGGTGTGAGTGTTTTCATTTGAGGGAAATATTCATCTGTGCTTCCTCTCCCATCCGAGGACTATGGAGCTGCTGTTCCTCTCTCACATGTCCCTTCATAGAGACAGGTGTCACACACTCAACCACTCAGTAAACATGTATGCTTTGATACATTCACCTTGCTGTTTACCTTCCAAACATTCCCTCTTCACCACAAATACAGGGCAGCCATTCCTCATTGCTCATTCACTCAGTCATCGCAGTCCTACACTCCGTAGGTCCTGCAAGACCAACATGAACAAGAGGTATGTCAACAAGCGGAAAAAAAGCCTTGGGGGAAGATTTTTTTAAATGTCACGCAACGTAGCGCAGCACCCTGCGTGGCTGCGCTGCGTTACGTGACCGGGAATGAGCAGGAGAGCGCCATATTTTTAAAGATTTGGCTCTCTCTCCTTGTCTTTCCCTTGCGCCGGCGCTGATTTCAGCTGCCGTGCGCCATGCACATAGCTTAGCGCCGCAGCGCTAGGGTGTGTGCATGAGTGTAGCGTAGGTTTTGTACAGGAAGGGTACCTTTCCTGTACAAAATACTATGCTAGGCACGATGCAAAGCTTTTCCCACCTTGCATACATGCTGCACAGTGAAGCACGCATGGAAAGTGAGAAAAGCACATAGAAATGAATGCATTTCTCCTGTTTGCACCTCCTTTGAAAGGGCGTTAACTTTTGGCGCAAAACCATGTTTTCAAATCTTTGTGAATATGGTTTTGCATCAAAAAGCATGGGTTGCTGCATGGAAACACCCATGTACCACCCATGTAATGCCCCCTTGGCGCAAAGTTACCCAAAGCAGTGCTTTGCGCTCCTTACAGGGCACTTTCCAGCACAAAAGCAGTTTTGCGCTGGAAAGAAAATCAGAAGAAATAAAATTTGCGCTAGTTTGTGTCACTATTATGGAGCTAAAGCAGCGCGAAACAAATGGAAACCTCCCCCTAGGTGTGCTCTTATATTCATTCTGCTGCCCTCTAGTAACGCTACACAGTAACTGCAGCATAATAGTGGGAATGGGAAGAAGGCTGTCCAATGCAAATATTGTTCTCCCAAGCTACCTTTCTTCTGAGATGGTCGGCGTCTTGTGCCTTGATACCACCTCACGCATATGGTCTTCAGTCAAATTCAAAAGCAGCCTACCTACCTTAGGCTAAGGAGTTTTCCACTTGAAGGCCGCACATGGGACGTCACCCTCATTTAGCAGGGTCCCAAATTGCCTGCAGTCATCCTCTTTACAGAAGCTGGGCGTTCGTGGGCGTTTGTGGGTGTCCTTGAAAGGAAGGAAGGGGGTGTTTAAAGGCCCAGCCCAGCCCAGCCCAGGCCAGGCCAGGCCAGGCCAGGCCAGCGCTGTGCTTTGCTTTGTCCTGATGCAGCAGGCATGATGCAGTCCTGCTGAAGCAAAGGCCTGACTCTAACATTTTCTGTCTCTTGAAGAAAACAACCTTTCTACCTTCTTATTGCAACTAATAAAGGGAGTTTCACTTGCATCAAACTTTACCCATCATTTCATTAGCCACAGCTCGTTCCTGACCTTTATTCCTAGCCAACCTCATAGGCACCAAACCTCTGATTTGAGAGATTGGCTCACACCAAAATGAAAAATAACCCCCATCCAACCTATTTTCCTATCCGTGTAGCACCTTCCCCGCATTCTTCTAATCAGTTAAAGCCCCAGAGGCCACATTTGCGCGCCACATTATACCAAATTTAAAGGACAAATAATGAATGCATTGATAAAGGATGATAAGGCATTGCCCCTATTGCACTTGCTTGAGATAAAGGGGGATTGGTGGAAAGTCATGAGGGAAAAGATTTGTAATTTTGAGGCGCACGTGCCAAAAAGAGTGGCCACTTTTCTCCTCTGTTTTTACAAGTGAAATTAAAATTAGGAAATGAAAATAAAAGTAGAATTTGAAATTTTGCCAACTTATGACACTTTGACAGCGTTTGCGGGACTCGAACCCTTGTCCTGTGAGATCCTTTATAACCACAGGCACAAGACTTACCATTGAGCTATAGCTCCTGGTGGTCTAAAGTGTTGCAGTTTTAACTATAAACAACATATAGGCCCTGGTGTCATTGCCTGTGGCTTGTATTGCACATCAAAAGGATGACCATGCTATAGGGACGATTTGATACGCTTCTGACATGGAAACCGGTGTGGTCCAGTGGGTAAGTTCTTGACTTCCAGCCAGAGAATTGGGGTTCAAATCCTGGGTTCGGCACCAGATGACTGATGGTGGTCCAGCAGAGGTAAATTGGAGGTGGGCCAAACAGGCCAATTGGTAAGTAAAGTGTGTGTGTGTAGAGGGTGTGTCTATGTGTCCTGTAAGAGTGGAGTCATGCCTAGCAAAGTGGGTGGATGGAGGATAGAGTGAATAGGAGGAGTCTAGGCAGAGTGGGTGGAACCAGAGAGTCTGGAAAAGATGGATGTGGTCCCAGCGAGGAGGAAGGGGTCAAAGATGGAGGAGGGGGCCTGAACAGATTGGGGCCAAATGTGGGCACTCCTGTAGTGTTTCTCTAGCTGACAGGTCAGGTGATTACATCAGATCGGACTTATGGTGAGGAAAACCAGCGTTTGATTTTTAATGCACCGCTCTACACTCTCTGATTGGGGGGGGGGGGGCAGTCAAATTTGGGGTAGCAGTATTAAAAGGGGTTTGGGGGTGCATTATAAAGGGTGATGGGGTACAGAATGACATGGTTTCTGGTTAATTTTTGGGGGGGCTACCCATAGTTTTTATTCCTCCCCTCTTCCATTATGGGGTGCACCCCAAAAAGATTGGGGCAACAGGGGAGCGAAGACATTCGTGACAGATTCTATTACCAACCACAAGGAGGCATCACACAATCTGACTGCCGTTAAGGCATTAAAATGTACAACAAAGAGGATGTGTTGGTATTTTTCAGAGGGAGGTCCCCAAGATTTTACTGCCTCCTCTCCCCTCCATGCTGCATGTTATATGGACCCTTGGGAAATTTCTATTGAAAACAGACGGTATAGAGATTCCCGCTATCAAATCTGAGAGCACTAACATTTGCTAAATAAAGGGGGGGGGCAATGGAGAAGACGAACGGGGCAAGGAAAGGGTACCTGTGGCAACTGTTTGGATTGGTCATAGAGAAGATTCATGGCATGCAAACAGGCAGTCAGTCCATAGATTGGCAGTGTCTGTAGAAAGTTTGGCGTGCTCCTCAATTTATTTGTCCTCCTTTCGTTGGGTATGATCCACAGAGGAAAGGCCGGGCATTACTGTTAGGTAGAACATGTATTTATGATTTAAATAACTGTAGTCCGGGTGTGCTGAGAGGAGCTGTAGAGAGCGGAAAGTGCATGTTCACTAGAGCAATGTGCATTCAACTGGCCACTTGAGACTGAACAGTGACAGTAGCATTTAGGTTTACTGACCGCATGTAAATGGAGGGCACTTAGGAAGGGTGTTTGTGGTCACTCAAAGGATTGAAACGTGGTTGGTGCACTACCAAAGCTGGGGTACCAGGATGGAACATTTGAGAGGTAATGAGATGGTGGTATCCAGATGTCATAAAAGGTGTCAGAGGCACGAGGTATGGGGATCCTGGTCCCACAGTGAGGGGTTGTCAAAAGTCCCTACTAAAGATTTATGTCCAACCGTGACCAAATGTTGTGCAGCCTAGCTCCCTCTGTAACTTTTTCCTAGTATCTTTCTTTCCTTCCGGCAGATACCTGGAACAAGCGTCCCAAAGTTTTTCTTGGCTGCATACCCCCAGAGGTGTGCCTGACATTTATGGCCTAAGCACCCTCACAAAGAGTGCGCTACTGACATTCTGGGAAAACCTCACTAAAATTACATATTTATGCACCAAACGTGGTAATTCCTTATACCTGCAAAGCATCATATCGCACTTGTCAGCTTTGAGGAGGTGTGAGTGTTTTCATTTGAGGGAAATATTCATCTGTGCTTCCTCTCCCATCCGAGGACTATGGAGCTGCTGTTCCTCTCTCACATGTCCCTTCATAGAGACAGGTGTCACACACTCAACCACTCAGTAAACATGTATGCTTTGATACATTCACCTTGCTGTTTACCTTCCAAACATTCCCTCTTCACCACAAATACAGGGCAGCCATTCCTCATTGCTCATTCACTCAGCCATCGCAGTCCTACACTCCGTAGGTCCTGCAAGACCAACATGAACAAGAGGTATGTCAACAAGCGGAAAAAAAGCCTTGGGGGAAGATTTTTTTAAATGTCACGCAACGTAGCGCAGCACCCTGCGTGGCTGCGCTGCGTTACGTGACCGGGAATGAGCAGGAGAGCGCCATATTTTTAAAGATTTGGCTCTCTCTCCTTGTCTTTCCCTTGCGCCGGCGCTGATTTCAGCTGCCGTGCGCCATGCACATGGCTTAGTGCCGCAGCGCTAGGGTGTGTGCATGAGTGTAGCGTAGGTTTTGTACAAGAAGGGTACCTTTCCTGTACAAAATACTATGCTAGGCACGATGCAAAGCTTTTCCCACCTTGCATACATGCTGCACAGTGAAGCACGCATGGAAAGTGAGAAAAGCACATAGAAATGAATGCATTTCTCCTGTTTGCACCTCCTTTGAAAGGGCGTTAACTTTTGGCGCAAAACCATGTTTTCAAATCTTTGTGAATATGGTTTTGCATCAAAAAGCATGGGTTGCTGCATGGAAACACCCATGTACCACCCATGTAATGCCCCCTTGGCGCAAAGTTACCCAAAGCAGTGCTTTGCGCTCCTTACAGGGCACTTTCCAGCACAAAAGCAGTTTTGCGCTGGAAAGAAAATCAGAAGAAATAAAATTTGCGCTAGTTTGTGTCACTATTGTGGAGCGAAAGCAGCGCGAAACAAATGGAAACCTCCCCCTAGGTGTGCTCTTATATTCATACTGCTGCCCTCTAGTAACGCTACACAGTAACTGCAGCATAATAGTGGGAATGGGAAGAAGGCTGTCCAATGCAAATATTGTTCTCCCAAGCTACCTTTCTTCTGAGATGGTCGGCGTCTTGTGCCTTGATACCACCTCACGCATATGGTCTTTAGTCAAATTCAAAAGCAGCCTACCTACCTTAGGCTAAGGAGTTTTCCACTTGAAGGCCGCACATGGGACGTCACCCTCATTTAGCAGGGTCCCAAATTGCCTGCCGTCATCCTCTTTACAGAAGCTGGGCGTTCGTGGGCGTTTGTGGGTGTCCTTCAAAGGAAGGCAGGGGGTGTTTAAAGGCCCAGCCCAGCCCAGCCCAGCCCAGCCCAGCCCAGCCCAGCCCAGCCCAGCCCAGCCCAGCCCAGCCCAGCCCAGCCCAGCCCAGCCCAGCCCAGCCCAGCCCAGCCCAGGCCAGCGCTGTGCTTTGCTTTGTCCTGATGCAGCAGGCATGATGCAGTCCTCCTGAAGCAAAGGCCTGACTCTAACATGTTCTGTCTCTTGAAGAAAACAACCTTTCTACCTTCTTTTTGCAACTAATAAAGGGAGTTTCACTTGCATCAAACTTTACCCATCATTTCATTAGCCACAGCTCATTCCTGACCTTTATTCCTAGCCAACCTCATAGGCACCAAACCTCTGATTTGAGAGATTGGCTCACACCAAAATGAAAAATAACCCCCATCCAACCTATTTTCCTATCCGTGTAGCACCTTCCTCGCATTCTTCTAATCAGTTAAAGCCCCAGAGGCCACATTTGCGCTCCACATTATACCAAATTTAAAGGACAAATAATGAATGCATTGATAAAGGATGATAAGGCATTGCCCCTATTGCACCTGCTTGAGATAAAGGGGGATTGGTGGAAAGTCATGAGGGAAAAGATTTGTAATTTTGAGGCGCACGTGCGAAAAAGAGTGGCCACTTTTCTCCTCTGTTTTTACAAGTGAAATTAAAATTAGGAAATGAAAATAAAAGAAGAATTTGAAATTTTGCCAACTTATGACACTTTTACAGCGTTTGTGGGAGTCGAACCCTTGTCCTGTGAGATCCTTTATAACCACAGGGACAAGACTTACCATTGAGCTATAGTTCCTGGTGGTCTAAAGTGTTGCAGTAGTAACTATAAACAACATATAGGCCCTGGTGTCATTGCCTGTGGCTTGTATTGCACATCAAAAGGATGACCATGCTATAGGGACGATTTGACACGCTTCTGACATGGAAACCGGTGTGGTCCAGTGGGTAAGTTCCTGACTTCCAGCCAGAGAATTAGGGTTGAAATCCCGGGTTCGGCACCAGATGACTGATGGTGGTCCAGCAGAGGTAAATTGGAGGTGGGCCAAACAGGCCAATTGGTAAGCAAAACGTGTTGAGGGTGTGAGGGTGGGTGTCTGTGTGTGGGGTGTCTGTGTGTGGGGTGTCTGTGTGTGTAGGGGGTGTGTCTGTGTGTCCTGTAAGAGTGGAGTCATGCCTGGCAAAGTGGGTGGATGGAGGATAGAGTGAATAGGAGGAGTCTAGGCAGAGTGGGTGGAGCCAGAGAAGTCCAGCTGAGGTAAGTTGGAGGTGGGCCTAACAGGCCAATTGGTAAGCAAAACGTGTTGAGGGTGTGAGGGTGGGTGTCTGTGTGTGGGGTGTCTGTGTGTGGGGTGTCTGTGTGTGTAGGGGGTGTGTCTGTGTGTCCTGTAAGAGTGGAGTCATGCCTAGCAAAGTGGGTGGATGGAGGATAGAGTGAATAGGAGGAGTCTAGGCTGAGTGGGTGGAGCCAGAGAAGTCCAGCAGAGGTAAGTTGGAGGTGGGCCTAACAGGCCAATTGGTAAGCAAAACGTGTTGTGTGTGTGGGGTGTGTGTGTGTGGGGGGTGTGTGTAGGGGGTGTGTCTGTGTGTCCTGTAAGAGTGGAGTCATGCCTGGCTAAGTGGGTGGGGTGAGAATAGTGTGGCAGTGGAAGAGATGGAGGATAGTGTGTATAGAAGGAGTCTAGGCAGAGTGGGTGGAGCCAGAGAGTCTGGAAAAGATGGATGTGGTCCCAGCGAGGAGGAAGGGGTCAAAGATGGAGGAGGGGGCCTGAACAGATTGGGGCCAAATGTGGGCACTCCTGTAGTGTTTCTCTAGCTGACAGGTCAGGTGATTACATCAGATGGGACTTATGGTGAGGAAAACCAGCGTTTGATTTTTAATGCACCGCTCTACACTCTCTGATTGGGGGGGGGGCAGTCAAATTTGGGGTAGCAGTATTAAAAGGGGTTTGGGGGTGCATTATAAAGGGTGATGGGGTACAGAATGACATGGTTTCTGGTTAATTTTTGGGGGGGCTACCCATAGTTTTTATTCCTCCCCTCTTCCATTATGGGGTGCACCCCAAAAAGATTGGGGCAACAGGGGAGCGAAGACATTCGTGACAGATTCTATTACCAACCACAAGGAGGCATCACACAATCTGACTGCCGTTAAGGCATTAAAATGTACAACAAAGAGGATGTGTTGGTATTTTTCAGAGGGAGGTCCCCAAGATTTTACTGCCTCCTCTCCCCTCCATGCTGCATGTTATATGGACCCTTGGGAAATTTCTATTGAAAACAGACGGTATAGAGATTCCCGCTATCAAATCTGAGAGCACTAACATTTGCTAAATAAAGGGGGGGGGGCAATGGAGAAGACGAACGGGGCAAGGAAAGGGTACCTGTGGCAACTGTTTGGATTGGTCATAGAGAAGATTCATGGCATGCAAACAGGCAGTCAGTCCATAGATTGGCAGTGTCTGTAGAAAGTTTGGCGTGCTCCTCAATTTATTTGTCCTCCTTTCGTTGGGTATGATCCACAGAGGAAAGGCCGGGCATTACTGTTAGGTAGAACATGTATTTATGATTTAAATAACTGTAGTCCGGGTGTGCTGAGAGGAGCTGTAGAGAGCGGAAAGTGCATGTTCACTAGAGCAATGTGCATTCAACTGGCCACTTGAGACTGAACAGTGACAGTAGCATTTAGGTTTACTGACCGCATGTAAATGGAGGGCACTTAGGAAGGGTGTTTGTGGTCACTCAAAGGATTGAAACGTGGTTGGTGCACTACCAAAGCTGGGGTACCAGGATGGAACATTTGAGAGGTAATGAGATGGTGGTATCCAGATGTCATAAAAGGTGTCAGAGGCACGAGGTATGGGGATCCTGGTCCCACAGTGAGGGGTTGTCAAAAGTCCCTACTAAAGATTTCTGTCCAACCGTGACCAAATGTTGTGCAGCCTAGGGTTCAGCAGAGGTAAGTTGGAGGTGGGCCTAACAGGCCAATTGGTAAGCAAAACGTGTTGTCGGTGTGAGGGTGTGTGTCTGTGCGTGGTATGTGTGGGGTGTGTCTGTGTGTGGGGGGGCTGGGTGTGTGTGGGGGGTGTGTGTGTGGGGGGGTGTCTGCATGTTGGCTGTGTGTGGGGGGTGTGTGTGTGGGGTGTGTCTGTGTGTGTGGGGTGTGTGTGGGGGGGCTGTGTGTGTGGGGGGGGTGTCTGTGTGTGGGCTGTGTGTGTGGGGGCGTGTCTGTGTGTGGGGTGTCTGTGTGTGGGCTGTGTGTGTGTGTGTGTAGGGGGTGTGTCTGTGTGTCCTGTAAGAGTGGAGTCATGCCTGGCAAAGTGGGTGGATTATGTGGTAAATAATTTAATTACCGGTACTTATTTTTGATGCGGAAAACTATTAAGAATAACTCAGTAAAATAAGAGGCAGAATCCGTGGTATTAGAGGTTCAGAAAGGGCTTTATTCCTTATACAATTCGAATTGTAGGCCTCATATTCCATCACCACGGAGGTTCAGGAAGTGAAGCGCAAGGAAGGGCAAAAGGGCAAAAAGGGCAAAAAGGCAATACATTATTGACAAGTAATCACTTTTATAGTAAAGGCATTACAGTGAAACAGATGCAGGAGGCGTAACAGCTGATAAAATAGATAAAGATATACATACGTAACTAAAATAGGCGTAACTAGGCGTAACTAGAAAACGTCATTATTCATGATGTCATAAATGGGTGGATCCAGGAAAGAATTTCGCAATGTCATCAGAAATACTTGGCAGAGATGCGCGCGCAGCAGCATGACGTGTGATTGACGTGCAACTAGGGGGTGAAGGGGACTTGACATTTAGCTCTACATGTGGAGACAAAAGTCTGGGGGGTCAAGTCAACCTAATCCCAAATCATATCTAACATCCTATGTTTAAAGAACTATGTTATCCAAAAGGAAAGGTCTCTTAAACAAAATCTATTCTATACTGACTGTGAGTGCGTGTACAAGCGTCTAAGTGTCTACATGAGATGCGAGGGGCAGAAATCTTCCTTAGTAACAGGGCTATGAATTACTTGCATAAAGACAGAGAAGCCGGGCCCTTAGCTCGGTAGCTGGAAGGATGTTTACTTAAACTACCAGACAGGAATGCATTGGATGAGGAGCGGAGCAGATAATGTTGAAGGTGAAATACAGTTTTTGGCAGGCAGACAGGCCGAGTCAGGCACCGTTAGCCGCGCAGGGAGTAGGACAAAGTTCATGGATACAGATGCGAGCTCAGACTGGAGCTGTCAGAGGTAGAAAGCAGAGAAAGGCTTGATGGCAGCATTCAGGGCCTACTCGCCTGAACTGCAAAATGGAGTAGATGAACCATATAAAGTCGGTGGCCTTTCATACTTAGGAATCGAATATCCAGCCCATTCATGGCGGATCTGAAAGAGGACATGTTGACGGTGGACGCACATGTGTTTGCGTCTTTATAACTGTAACTGGAGGGAACATACATGTACTTGTAACATATACATGGAGCCGTTGGGGTCTAAGATAGGGGACATAACTGATCACAAAAATCCATGTTTCCACATTCCCTCCTTGTCCCCTACTGACCCTTAGGAGATATCAATCTTCATCAATCCATCGATCTGTTCATATAGCATCATTTGTTCTTCTTTCTTCTTCCGGGATCTTGAGCGAAAACTTTGATGTGGAATACACGATGTGGCACACAGACCACAAATCGCTGGTCCACATTGTAGGCATAAGCAGCAACTGAATAGTATGAGAAAGCCAATACCTAGGAAGGATAGGACCCTCCATCCCCAGGCTGACAATACACTCCAAAACCAACCGGACCAAGTCCAGGTGCCTGGATTCTGGTGTATCTGGTTTACAATCTTATGAAGGCGTGTTATAGCTTTATATACAGATGGCGAATTTTCTGGAATGAATACACAGCAACTTGATCCGATGACCCTACAAGCTCCGCCCCTATCGGCCAGGATGACGTCAAGAACAAGACGATTTTGAAGAACAACAATCCTCATCGCAGACTGCTCCTCTGTCAAGTTGCCTAAGGCGGAAATAGTTTCATTTACTACGGCTTCAAGGGTCCTAGTTAATCTACGTATCAACTTACTATTGGTGACTGTACCTATATAGGGAAAGAGACCTTTATTAAAATCTGTATATTTTTCCCATGCCGTCTCAGTGTAATCGACAATTGGGAGATCTCTCCGTTCTCTATTGTGTACTAAATGAGTATTTCTGTGATAATCAGGAGGGGCTAGGAAAACAGGTGGCAAAAGGAATGCGATGTAACAGGTACCATCCCAATCTAAAGGCAGACGTATATATGCAGTCTGACCACATACGAAGTAGGAATGACGGGAAGCTTTAAATGTAGACTTGCCTTGATCACTGAATTCTATTACAGTGGAGCATTTACTATGGCCCATATGTATTGAACCATTCTTTCTTACACACAATTCACCTTTAACTGGAAATACTGACATAGCAGGCAAAATTGGTGCAGCGTCGCATTCAACATTCAGGATCATGAGATTAAGCGTAAAATTACCTAATCCATATACTTCATTTTCTAGATCGGTTCCTGTTCTTTTGGGAAGTCCCTCCTTGTCAGGGTAGCAAACTTTGAGTAAAACGAGGTTCAGGTTTCCCCATACCCAATTGTCTTGATAAACTACTGAGTTTGAATCTAAAGAATTAATTAAACTAAACCATGCTCCACAGGAGCCATTGTGTGTGAACGGGTATGGAAAGAGAGGCAGAATTCCCTTATAGTTCTGATAGGGAGGGAGTCGGCCACATATCCAACAATTGGTAGCATTGCTTGTCTGATGGGAATGATGTAACATACTAATAAAAGTGTTATTGCGCAGCGCAAATCTATAGGACAATTCATGCGGTGGTAATTCGCTAAAAGAATGTTCAGCAGTAACATTGTAAACACGTTTAGAAATAGGATAATATATGTGCAACAGTATACTTGTAGCGATGATTAGAAGACTTAAGAAAAACAAAATTAATAATGTCACTGTGCAATGACTACGCAGTGATTTACAGTACGCATGCTTTTTCAACTGCATCTTTCGATTTCTTTCTCTATTCAGGTCTAGGGGATACATGTCAGAGACAAATTCAACCGATTCACCTTGGAGAGGACTTAAACAATCAAATTGTCTGACTTGCTAGACCTTAATTTCAGTTTGTACAGTTCCTTATCGCATTGTTCAACCAAGGGGAGCTTTGAATCAATCGGTGAAGAAATGCAAGGTGTAACGTTCACATCAGATGGTAGTCCATGAAATTTCTTGATATGACTCGAATGTAACCATCCTTTCCGACCTTCGATCTTCACAGCTGTCCTTGTGGTGAGCAGTACAAGTTGAGGCGATTTCCACCTAGGATCCAGCTGAGTCTTCCGGTCAAAATTTCGTACCAGCACCAGGTCCCCGGGAACTACGTCATGGCTTTTCACCTCGGTGTTATCGGGAAAGGCTGCAGCTACCTGTGAACGACAAGATTGTAGTGCAGACATCAAGGAAGCCAGGTAATCTGTCAGCATATTACAGTCAACATCAGTTATTTTACGGGGTATAGGCGTCCCCCACATATTTGGCGGTCTACCGAAGATCACCTCATACGGGGATAGCCCTGTTCGAGAGTGTGCTACCATTCTCATGTAAAAGAGTGCAACTGGTAAGGCTACTACCCAATCGACACCTTTCTCTCTTCATACTTTTGACAATCTAATTTTCAGAGTTTGATTATGTCGTTCCACGAGACCTGCTGCCTCGGGGTGTCGGACACAGTGAAATTTCCATTGATAGCCTAACAAAAGTGAAACGTGTTTCATCAGTTCGGATGAGAACGGCTGGCCATTATCTGAGTAGACAACACGTGGTAAACCATACCGTGGTTAGAATTCTCGAACTAACTGTTTGGCAGTAGTCGGGGCAGTGTAATCTGAAACCGGGTAGGCTTCGGTCCAACGGGAAAGAGCACAGACAACTACGAGAACATATTTGAATCCTCGACATCGTTCCATCTGGATATAATCCATCTGGAGGACTTCAAAAGGGTGATCAGGAGGCTGAAATCCACCCTGTTCTACGGGAATGCTTTTACCTGGGTTAAACTGACAACAGATCATACAGGTACGGACTTTTTGTTTAGCTGCTGCTCGTAAATGTTTGTTGAACCAAATGTGTTGAATGCTATCTAGCATAGCTTTCTCTCCTAGGTGCGCTGGACTATGTATTGTGTTAATGATAACTTGAACCATGGAGTCAGGAAGAAACCATACAGATTTTTCCTTCGTCATCCATCCTTGATCCGTTTGGATCCCTCCTAATTCAGTCCATTTCTTTATTTCATCTGGTGTAGCATGTGTCTGTATGTCAATTACGTCTAGAGCGGGATCCTTAACCGTCATGCAATGTGTTGGTGTCGGAACTATTGTCTTTGTCATGTCAGTTGTATGAGTTTGAGCAGTCTGTTTAGCTGTTTTGTCAGCTAGATCATTGCCTTGAGAAATGATATCAGTAACTTTCGTATGGGCTTTGCATTTCATAATCGATATTGCAGTGGGTAGATGAATTGCGTCTAATAGGGCATGAATGAGGGGTCCGTGCTGAATGTGGGCACCGTGAGAAGTTAAATAACCTCTCTCTCGCCACAGCACGCCGAAGTCATGAACGACTCCGAATGCATAACGTGAATCTGTGTATATGTTTATTTTCTTATTTTTGGCTTGAATACAGGCTTGTGTCAGAGCGATGAGCTCTGCTGCTTGAGCTGACAAGGTGTCAATACAATTTGTTTCGATGACTTCAGTGTCTGTTGTGACTGCATACGCGGCCACTAACTCTCCTGTACTTGTTCTCATGCATGAACCGTCTACATACAACGTCAGGTCTGGATCTGACAATGGGACATCTGTCAAGTCTTGTCTGGGTTTCGTCGTGATAGTAATAACTTCAATACAATCATGTGCTAGCGGGTCTGTTCCGTTTACTGGCAAAAGTGTGGCAGGATTCAATGTACTACAACGTCTGATTTCTATGTGTGGCTGAAACAATGTCAATTCATAACCGGTAAGTCTTGCTATAGTCAAGTGTTGTGTTTGCGTTCGGTTCACAAGAACCTCTACTGCATGTGGTACTTGTACTGTCAATGGATGTCCTAACACTATGGCATCGCTTTGTCTGATTGCTAAAGCTGTCGCTGCCACTGATTTCAGGCATGCAGGCAGAGCCTGGGCTACGGGATCTAATGTACTAGAGAAATAGGCACATGGTTTGTGTGATCCTGCTTGTTCCTGAGTGAGTACTGACAAGGCAGTACCTTCGCGTTCTGTAACAAAGAGTGTAAAATGTTTATTGTAACATGGTGTTGCTAAAACAGGTGCTTGACATAAAGCTGTCTTTAAGCTTTCAAAAGCTTGTGTGTGTTCCTGAGTCCAAGGGAGAACAGTCGATGTGGTCGCCTCCTGTGTTGTCAACTGAATGAGTGGTTTTGCTAGAAATGCATATTGAGGGATCCACTGCCTACAGTATGAAGTGAGGCCTATAAAAGCCCGCACCTCCTTTTGTGTTTTGGGTATTGGCATGTTAACGATTACCTGGATGCGATCAGGTGTAAGCTGTCTTCCCTCCTTGGACAGCGAGTGCCCAAGGTACACAACTTGCTGGACACAGAATTGCAGCTTAGAAGGGGACACCTTGTGCCCCTTTTCGGCCAGAAATTGTAAAACCGTCAGTGATGCTTTTTCACATTCAGGTTCGCTTCGAGCGGTGATCAGCAGATCATCGACATATTGAAGCAATGCAGTGTTGACTGGCATGTGTATACTGTCAAGTTCTCGTTTCAGTGCTTGGCTATAGATGCTGGGGCTTTCTGTGAATCCTTGAGGTGCGCGTGTGAATTTAAAACTTCGTCCATTTAAACTGAATCCGAACAAGTATTGGCTTTCCGGATCTATTGGGACGCTGAAAAAGGCATTCTTGAGATCAATTACAGTAAAGAACGTTGCTTTGGAGTCAATGGCTGTCAGTAATGAAGAAATGTCTGGGACCACGGGGAATTGTGGTACAATGCATTTATTTAATTCGCGCAGATCAATAACCAATCGATATACTGGTGGGGCCTTTGGATCAGTTCGTTTAAGAATCGGCATTATCGGGGAATTACATACATTTGAGTCGGTTTCCACAACCACTCCTTGGGCAATAAGCTCGTCAATGATTTGCAGTAAAGCCACTACAGCATCTGGGGGTAACTTGTATTGTCGCATTCGTGGTAGTACCACTCCTGTCTTTAGTGTGACTCGATATGGTGTAATGTTCATGCAACCAACATCAGTGGGGCCTTGTGCCCATAAGTGTGTAGGTAAATTCTGCAGTCGGTGATCCATGTCTCGAGATACATAGTGCCCTTTGAAATCACGTAAAAACAATCTTACTCCTTCCGGAGAACAACATATTATAGCTCCTAGAGCTTTCAATGTTTTTATACCTAACAGGTTTTCTGGACATGATTTAGTAAGCAATAAATCTGTAGTTCGTGTCAAGGGACCAATCGTAAGTGGAAGAGGTTGTGATACTTCATTAATGATAGGTTTTCCTGAAAAGCCAAGGGAAATATTCTGTGAGCCTGAGAGGGGTGCCCCTGGAACTTCACTACGCCTTATTGTTGTTCTGCTTGCCCCTGTATCAAGTAAAAATTTTCTATCTTGGCCTAATAGTTCACTGTGTACATAAGGTCCCTCTTGATCTACAGGGACCTCGATAAGGGGTAAGCCAACTTCCCTCTCTAGGCTGTTTCATGCGTATCGTTGATAATCAGGATAGTCATATTGTGCATACTGGTACATCTGTCGTGTCGTGTTTTGTGTGGCAGCAATAGGCTGCGGTGGTGGAGCCGGCATGGACTGTTGTGGAGCTGGCATAGACTGTTGTTGAGCTGGCATAGACTGTTGTTGGTTCTGATCCTGTCTAGGTGGCCGTGGTCTTTCCTTTGTTATACCTATGGCGATATTATGTTTTAGGACTGGACAATCGTGTATATAATGACCTGGCTGCTTACAATAGTTGCATGTCCCTTTCACAGAACCTGCTGAATCACTGGACTGTGTCATACCCTTTTTATGTCCGTCAGCTGGAACTGACTGGGCAACTAGCATTTTCATTTTCGTGTCTTTCATGCGTCTTTGTTCATGTTCTTGTTCCTCTCTAATTCTATTGTGATGATACTGTAACATTTGTAACATTTGTGACGGAGTGTTACCTTGCCAGGTACTCTCGAATTTCAATACCCTATTTTTAACTTGGGGTAGGGAATTTTCAACTAATTTTGTCACAAACAGATATGGATATGATTCGCTATTTGCTTTTATGCCACTATTTATACCGAAACATTTTTCAAATCGGGCATAGAAATCACTAGTGTCTTCATCTTGCTTTTGTTTACAGGCTGAGATTGCACCGCAGTCTTCCTTTTTCGTAGTTAATAAACGTGGCAGTACCTGCACTAGTAAACCTGGTAGTATTTTAGTCTTTTCCCCAAGCCCTGAACCTGGACCTCGGGCTGTTTCTTCTCCTTCTAATGCTGCCCAATCTATCTTTTGGTCTCCCACCTCCCAATCTTTTTCCTTGAGTTTTTCGTAAATGCCAGCAGGCATTAATACTTTTAATATTTTCATAATGTCGGGGTAGGTATATTCTCCCATGAGTAACATGTCTTTAATCTCACGGTGGAAACCCGCTGGGTCTTTGTCATGACTGGGTACCACTTTCTTCATCTCTAGTAGTTCCATTTTAGATATGGGTGTGTATACAAATACACGTTTAAACTGATTGTCATCACCTTTTATTGGGTGCACTTCGCGTAAGGGATTCTGTCTATCCATATAATATGTCGTTCTTTCCTTGATGGGCAGTGAGACATGTTCTGGGCTTACGAAAAGAATATACTGGTTTCTGGATTCTAGTATTTCTCTAATTAAATCAGTACCTGAACCTCTCCATTTATTCGTGAGTAATTCAGTCAATATATCAGGTAAAGGACCAGGATCGGAGTGTTGGCTTTTATATAATATAAGGAGATGTTGAATCATGTATATACCAGCTAAACGCTGTTCGTCTGGGGTAAGGTTCAAAAACGTGTGTGCTAGTGCATCATCACTATATTTTCCGGGACTGTCAGCCCATAGCACTGCTGATCTAGCTAATTCTTGTTCGTCCAATGAATCAAGTATATGATGTCCTCTTCATTCTCGAAGTAGGTTGTCAGCGGCTTGGAATAAGTGTTCGGGAGATCTTATATTTATTATAGGGGTTTGGTAATTTCTGCTACTTTCTGAACGTGTCGGACGTACCGAATCATTACAGCATCTAGTGTTATTAGAAAATCTTCCTCTACCTACATAAGCCATCGTGTCCACGTGTCCTGTTGGTATTCCTGATTCTTCCCCTTCCCTTCTGTTTTGTTCAGGCTCGTCTATCTCTAATCTTTCTTCATGTATTCGTTCAATTTCTTTGTGGATCTTTCGGCACATAGCTACTATACTTAACATTCTATCATGTCTCCCCTCTGATATATTCCGACTCCAGGTGGTAAGTATTTGCATTTTTCCGGATTTACCCCAGGCCGATCTTGATTTCTGATCACACAGTTTATGAGGAAACGTAACAGTTCCCCCTGTACCTCCACTTTCTGGTACTCCATGGCTCTGCTAATACTTTCAGGACCTCGCCCTGACTGGACAAAGTGATATATATTTTCTAAAGGTGTAGTCATTCCTGGTAACCTCGCTAAACATATTGCAGCTCGTCGGATACGTAATGATGCCAGCAGCATTTCGTCCTCTTTGCCGGGCACAGGGTCATATCTACAATCTACTAGGAGTTCCTTAAGCATGTCGGGAGTTACTAGTTTGGGCGTACGTTGGTGTGCTAATTCTTTAAAGGAAAGTTTATTTATTCTGGGTGGCGTAGAAAAGATGTCTGTCGTACCTCCTGTAGCACCGTCTGGGGTGCTGGACGTGAAAGGATTTGTTGAACGTGAGACAGCAACCGTAGTTGCGGGAAAAGCTGTAGAAACAGATGTGCTTGTCGGAACTTGTGTCGGAGTTTGTTGTTGTGGAGGTACAGACGGAGGATCTTGGCGTTGGACACCATCGGCAAGCGGTCTATGTGGTGCGGTGTTAACATACTCGGGAGCTGCATCATCTAGATAGGAGGAGAGGAAAACATCCTCTGCTGTTCGGGGATGCCCTTTGGGGTGTACTTTTATTGGAAACAATGGAGGTGGCAAGTCTTTTGGTATTTCCGGAGTAGCCTTAGGTAACCCTTCGGTCAGAAGTGGATACATACCATTCATAAGGGCGTTTCTTTGTCTGTCTACTTGTTCTGATTTTACTCGGGTACCTTCTTCAATTAATAGATTTTCTCGGACTTTATTTGAATTCTCCTTACTTTTCTCTTCCTGTCTGAGCGCTTTTTCTGTACGTCTATATGATTCTTTACGCCATAATTCGATGGCATCTTTCTGTGACTGTCTGGCTTTCTTTTTCCATAATTCTTCTTCTACTTTCATGATCCAATCCGCATCCCAGGTCCCAGCTGCGGGCCACCTCTGACTTTCTGGTAATTCCTTGGTGTAGTCTACCCATAAATCAAGAAATAATACGGCGTCTAGGCCATGTTTATGATACATGAAGTACCCTGGAGTGTCCCTAGGTGGAATGGGAACAGCTTCTTTGAGTACCCCTTTTCTAGTTTTGATCTGTCTTAACTTCGAGAAGAGCGGCATTTTGAGAACTGATCTGATACTTAATCTTGAACACACTTAATACAACTAAACACAATAATGAACAGTCATTCACACCACAATATGTAGAAAATATTTAAACATTTAACATTTAACATTTAACATTTAACGAACAATAATAATGGCCATTAGGGAACTAGTCACTTAGCATACTCGACATACTAGATATACTGCTAAACAGTACAGATACACTGCTGAAACAGTGCAGACCGGATTTGTGTACCCAAACCCGTCTTGACCGGCACAACCTATGTGCACGTCAGAACGCCTCCCCGGCAATGGTACTCACCGGGTAGCTCGGAACGGAAGGCCTCGGAACTGAACTGGACTGAACTGGACCGGACTGGACTCGACTCGGAACTTCGGAACTTCGGAACCTGGTGGGCCTCTGTATACCTCGGATCTTGCTCTCTCAGCTAGGCTCTGGTCGGGATACTTCGCACTTCTCACCGCCTCGTCTGGGTGTTGATCGCAGCCTCAGTCGCCCCCGCTTGGCCGGAGGGAGATACAGGAAATCCTGCGGGTACGCGTTGTTGTCCGTCCAGCTGTGGCAGGAGACCGGGCCTGCAACGCACCTCCGGCGCGTGAGATGAGAAAGTGTCCCTATTCGGGCGCCAATTATGTGGTAAATAATTTAATTACCGGTACTTATTTTTGATGCGGAAAACTATTAAGAATAACTCAGTAAAATAAGAGGCAGAATCCGTGGTATTAGAGGTTCAGAAAGGGCTTTATTCCTTATACAATTCGAATTGTAGGCCTCATATTCCATCACCACGGAGGTTCAGGAAGTGAAGCGCAAGGAAGGGCAAAAGGGCAAAAAGGGCAAAAAGGCAATACATTATTGACAAGTAATCACTTTTATAGTAAAGGCATTACAGTGAAACAGATGCAGGAGGCGTAACAGCTGATAAAATAGATAAAGATATACATACGTAACTAAAATAGGCGTAACTAGGCGTAACTAGAAAACGTCATTATTCATGATGTCATAAATGGGTGGATCCAGGAAAGAATTTCGCAATGTCATCAGAAATACTTGGCAGAGATGCGCGCGCAGCAGCATGACGTGTGATTGACGTGCAACTAGGGGGTGAAGGGGACTTGACATTTAGCTCTACATGTGGAGACAAAAGTCTGGGGGGTCAAGTCAACCTAATCCCAAATCATATCTAACATCCTATGTTTAAAGAACTATGTTATCCAAAAGGAAAGGTCTCTTGAACAAAATCTATTCTATACTGACTGTGAGTGCGTGTACAAGCGTCTAAGTGTCTACATGAGATGCGAGGGGCAGAAATCTTCCTTAGTAACAGGGCTATGAATTACTTGCATAAAGACAGAGAAGCCGGGCCCTTAGCTCGGTAGCTGGAAGGATGTTTACTTAAACTACCAGACAGGAATGCATTGGATGAGGAGCGGAGCAGATAATGTTGAAGGTGAAATACAGTTTTTGGCAGGCAGACAGGCCGAGTCAGGCACCGTTAGCCGCGCAGGGAGTAGGACAAAGTTCATGGATACAGATGCGAGCTCAGACTGGAGCTGTCAGAGGTAGAAAGCAGAGAAAGGCTTGATGGCAGCATTCAGGGCCTACTCGCCTGAACTGCAAAATGGAGTAGATGAACCATATAAAGTCGGTGGCCTTTCATACTTAGGAATCGAATATCCAGCCCATTCATGGCGGATCTGAAAGAGGACATGTTGACGGTGGACGCACATGTGTTTGCGTCTTTATAACTGTAACTGGAGGGAACATACATGTACTTGTAACATATACATGGAGCCGTTGGGGTCTAAGATAGGGGACATAACTGATCACAAAAATCCATATTTCCACAATAGAGTGAATAGGAGGAGTCTAGACAGAGTGGGTGGAGCCAGAGAGGTCCAGCAGAGGTAAGTTGGAGGTGGGCCTAACAGGCCAATTGGTAAGCGTAGGGGGTGTGTCCTATGAGAGTGGAGTCATGCCTGGCTAAGTGGGTGGGGTGAGAATAGTGTGGCAGTGTAAGAGATGGAGGATAGTGTGTATAGGAGGAGTCTAGGCAGAGTGGGTGGAGCCAGAGAGTCTGGAAAAGATGGATGTGGTCCCAGCGAGGAGGAAGGGGTCAAAGATGGAGGAGGGGGCCTGAACAGATTGGGGCCAAATGTGGGCACTCCTGTAGTGTTTTTCTAGCTGACAGGGGGGGGGGCAGTCAAATTTGGGGTAGCAGTATTAAAAGGGGTTTGGGGGTGCATTATAAAGGGTGATGGGGTACAGAATGACATGGTTTCTGGTTAATTTTTGGGGGGGCTACCCATAGGTTTTATTCCTCCCCTCTTCCATTATGGGGTGCACCCCAAAAAGATTGGGGCAACAGGGGAGCGAAGACATTCGTGACAGATTCTATTACCAACCACAAGGAGGCATCACACAATCTGACTGCCGTTAAGGCATTAAAATGTACAACAAAGAGGATGTGTTGGTATTTTTCAGAGGGAGGTCCCCAAGATTTTACTGCCTCCTCTCCCCTCCATGCTGCATGTTATATGGACCCTTGGGAAATTTCTATTGAAAACAGACGGTATAGAGATTCCCGCTATCAAATCTGAGAGCACTAACATTTGCTAAATAAAGGGGGGGGGGGGCAATGGAGAAGACGAACGGGGCAAGGAAAGGGTACCTGTGGCAACTGTTTGGATTGGTCATAGAGAAGATTCATGGCATGCAAACAGGCAGTCAGTCCATAGATTGGCAGTGTCTGTAGAAAGTTTGGCGTGCTCCTCAATTTATTTGTCCTCCTTTCGTTGGGTATGATCGACAGAGGAAAGGACGGGCATTACTGTTAGGTAGAACATGTATTTATGATTTAAATAACTGTAGTCCGGGTGTGCTGAGAGGAGCTGTAGAGAGCGGAAAGTGCATGTTCACTAGAGCAATGTGCATTCAACTGGCCACTTGAGACTGAACAGTGACAGTAGCATTTAGGTTTACTGACGGCATGTAAATGGAGGGCACTTAGGAAGGGTGTTTGTGGTCACTCAAAGGATTGAAACGTGGTTGGTGCACTACCAAAGCTGGGGTACCAGGATGGAACATTTGAGAGGTAATGAGATGGTGGTATCCAGATGTCATAAAAGGTGTCAGAGGCACGAGGTATGGGGATCCTGGTCCCACAGTGAGGGGTTGTCAAAAGTCCCTACTAAAGATTTCTGTCCAACCGTGACCAAATGTTGTGCAGCCTAGGGTTCAGCAGAGGTAAGTTGGAGGTGGGCCTAACAGGCCAATTGGTAAGCAAAACGTGTTGTCGGTGTGAGGGTGTGTGTCTGTGCGTGGTATGTGTGGGGTGTGTCTGTGTGTGGGGGGGCTGGGTGTGTGTGGGGGGTGTGTGTGTGGGGGGGTGTCTGCATGTTGGCTGTGTGTGGGGGGTGTGTGTGTGGGGTGTGTCTGTGTGTGTGGGGTGTGTGTGGGGGGGCTGTGTGTGTGGGGGGGGGTCTGTGTGTGGGGTGTCTGTGTGTGGGCTGTGTGTGTGTGTGTATAGGGGGTGTGTCTGTGTGTCCTGTAAGAGTGGAGTCATGCCTGGCAAAGTGGGTGGATAGAGTGAATAGGAGGAGTCTAGACAGAGTGGGTGGAGCCAGGGAGGTCCAGCAGAGGTAAGTTGGAGGTGGGCCTAACAGGCCAATTGGTAAGCGTAGGGGGTGTGTCCTATGAGAGTGGAGTCATGCCTGGCTAAGTGGGTGGGGTGAGAATAGTGTGGCAGTGTAAGAGATGGAGGATAGTGTGTATAGGAGGAGTCTAGGCAGAGTGGGTGGAGCCAGAGAGTCTGGAAAAGATGGATGTGGTCCCAGCGAGGAGGAAGGGGTCAAAGATGGAGGAGGGGGCCTGAACAGATTGGGGCCAAATGTGGGCACTCCTGTAGTGTTTCTCTAGCTGACAGGTCAGGTGATTACATCAGATGGGACTTATGGTGAGTGTTGGACAGGCCACACGAAGGGCTTGCTCCCTCCCCGCACGACAGGGCCCGAGCTCCGGCCCGTTAGGCATAACCCACGAAAGCACCTGCACCCCGTCTCCCGACGGATCTTCTGCCCTCGGACCTCTACTCATCACGGGCCCCAGCCCCACCGGCTTCCCCGGCCGGGTCAAGCCACCATCTTGGGCCCTGCACCACGAGGCCGCGTGGCCTCGCCCCGACCCTAACCCCGGGCCTGGCCGGCCCCGACATCCCGGCACCACCCTCCACCCAGGAGGTGAGCGGACCACTTGGCAGGTCAATGGGGGAACGAAGCGTCAAGAGCTCTTCCCCCCGCCAGGTGCCGATCGCCTCCAGCTCCCCCAGGCGCTGGCTCCACCCCCTGCTGGGTGTCTGGACACCTTCATCCCGGGCCCTCCGACCTCCAAGTGCGAGGGTCCGGACATCAAAGGGCGCCTGCCCTATAACTGGGGCAACTCCGGAGCAAGAAGGCAGTTGTATCCTGGAGTCGAGAGACACCGAGAGAACTCAGCCTTGAAGGACTACTGGCGCTGCCGTAGCCCTATCCTGTGAACCATCGTCTTGCCTGCTGGCGCTGCCGCGGCCTTCTGCAACACCTATCCTCGTCGGGACCTGCTGGCGCTGCCGCGGCCCGTTGTAACGACCATCCTCACCGGGACCTGCTGGCGCTGCCGCGGACCGTACATCGACCATCTTTCCGGGACCTGCTGGCGCTGCCGCGGACCGTGTACCGACCATCTTTCTGGGACCTGCTGGCGCTGCCGCGGACTGTGTACCGACCATCTCGACCGGGACCTGCTGGCGCTGCCGCGGCCCGTACCAGCTAAACCACCAAGCTCGAGGATTGTGAGCTAATCATCATCGCATCCGAACTACCTAACTGGTAAACAGACTGTCCCGCTACCTCCTTCCCTACTGTGAGAGACTTGAATCGAGGGGACCCCTGAGTCCAGACCTCCTTGTACCATTCAACCGTACCTTAAGAAGTGCTTATAAAGAACGCTGAATCTTATCCTTGTGTGGTATCTGTCTGTGGGGGGGAAGTTACTTGTCTGTACGATCGCTGGAGACGGCTCTCCCCGGAGACCTCTCCCCCTGACCTCGGCCGACCTTCCAGGTCCGTTTAACCTTTCTAACATTGGTGGCCAGCGGCGCGATCCGAATCAACGCGTAATCGTACAGAGAGTAGCTCACCCCACGACAAAACCACGATGTCAGCCAAAGATAGCGGTTCCACTGAGAAATTCCAAATGGATAAGTTAGAAGAATACAGCCACCGCAAACTGAAACAATTCTGCATAGAACTTGGCATTGCTACCACCGGCCTGAGTACCAAAGAGGATCTAAAGCACGCCCTTGAGTCGTGGACGGAAACTGGGATCGCCGGACCCTCCGACCAAAACAGTGGCGCACCAGAGGGGAACGCCACGACTCCCGAGGAGCGGGGAACGGGCCTCTCGCAGGAGGAGATCCGAGAGAGAGAAAGAACCACATTGCACGAGTTGGAAATGGCACGACTCAAGATGGATGGGGAACTCAAGTTAGCCGAACAGAAACTCAACCTAGAGCACATGCGGCTCCGAGAAGAACGAGAAGAAAAGCAGAGACAGAGAGAGCTGGAGGAAAAGAGAATAACGCTCGAACACGAGCGCCAACTGGCGGAAATAGAACTTCAGAAACAGAGTAAAGAACTGGGGGTGCCCGAGCGACCACCCACCCCGGGGCCAACCGAGAAAAAAGTCCACATCCCCAAGGATGTTGTCCGCGAGTATGTCAGAGAAGACGACATACAACAGTGGTTTAAAGCCTACGAGATTGCTATGACCTCCCACCGGATCGACCGGAGCGATTGGGGAGCCGGACTATGGGGGAGGTTCGTCAACGAGGGTCGCGATGCCCTGCTGCAGCTCCCAGATCACCAAATGTCGTCCTACGACCACATGAAGGCTGCCCTCCTCACCCGCTACGGCCTCACACCCGAGATGTACCGCCAGAGATTCAGAGATTGCACCCGGATCCCAGGTACAACTTGGGTAGAATACGTGAACTATTTCAGCCGTGCCTTCGAGGGTTGGATCAAGGGGAGCCATGTCACCACCTACGAACAACTCTTTAACCTTATGGTATGGGAGCACCTGTCGAACAACTGTTTCGTCGAGCTCAGGCAACACCTCCTCGACAGTAAGCTGACTGACCCCCGGCAGCTCGCCGCCGAGGCTGACCGTTGGGAAAGCACCCGAGTGGGCCGGAAAGGGCCCCACGAGCAGAACAGAAGCAACCAAGGCCAGCACCGTCCTCGGGGAGGAGGAGGGGGCCAGGGGCGAGGGAGAGACGCCTTGCCAGCAACACCCGTGGCCAGCACCCCGCCTCCGGCCGGTCGGGGCAACCCCCCGTTGCGTCCTGGGTTCCGAGCCAACGTCACGTGCCACCGATGCCAGCGAGTCGGCCACTACGCCAATGACCCGAGCTGCCCGCAGAACCAAACACCCAAGCCCCGCCAGGTAGCTGCCGCCGCCCTGGGGGAAGAGCGATTATCGGAGGAACCAGAAGAGTATGAGCCGGCCCAGCAAGAGTGGGAACCGGCCGCCATGGTCCTGGCCTGCTTAGGGGGAAGAGACATGGTCCCGCGGGCTCCCCTACCCGCTAACACCAGGAAATACGGTCAGTGGGTGACCATTAATGGACAGCGAGCCGAGGCCTTGCGTGACACAGGCGCCAGTGTGACGGCCGTCCGCTGTCACCTGGTGAAGCCCGAGCAGATCCTGCCGAACATTCTCTGCCCCGTCCGCTCGGCAGACAACTCTGAGAGTATGTGTCAAATGGCCTGCGTCCCCTTCGAATGGGGAGGGGTCTCCGGCCTGTTGAAGGTGACGGTCAGGGACGATGCCCCCGTGGACTGCCTCCTGGGGAATGACCTCGAGAGTTCCCCGTGGGCCACCGTTGAGAGAAGAGAGCACCTGGGGATGCTGGGCCTCCCGGACTGGGCCTGCATAACCACCCGGTCCATGGCCACCCGTGCCGTCCCACGATCAGAAGAACCGGAATGGCCAGCACCTCCGCCCCCGGTCGCCCCAGTAGAAGGCAACGACGAGGCCAGCCTCCCAGACCCGACGACCGAAGGGGACGCGCAACCCCAGGACCTTCCTGACCTGGCTCAGTGGCGTCAAGAAGGTGGGCCCACCCAAGAACAGTTCCGCCAGGAACAAAAGACCTGTCCCTCCCTCGAGGGACTCCGCCAACAAGCCAGCGCCCAGAACGCAGGAGACTCCACCGGAACTCACTGGGTCTACTGGGATAACGACCTGCTATACAGCGAGCAAAGAATCGCCGAGCTGGGGGCCGGTCGAGTACTGGTGGTACCTCTCCGCTTCAGAGACTTTCTGCTCAACCTGGCCCATGATGTCCCCCTGGCTGGACACCTGGGCCAAGACAAAACGTACAGCCGCCTAGTGACCCACTTTTTCTGGCCGAAAATGAGGAACGACGTCCTGAACCACTGCCGATCTTGCCCCACATGCCAAGCCAGCGGGAAGAGTGGTCGGAAGCTGAAAGCCCCTCTGCAACCCTTCCCTGTGGTCACCACCCCGTTCGAGAGGGTGGGGATAGACATTGTGGGGCCTCTGGACCCCCGCACGGCGCAAGGGCACAGGTTCATCTTAGTACTGGTGGACCATGCCACCCGCTACCCCGAGGCGGTGCCCCTACGGACCGTGACAGCCCCGGTGGTTGGCCGGGCCCTAATGGGGATCTTCTCCCGGGTAGGCTTCCCCCGAGAAGTCGTCAGCGACCGGGGCACGAACTTTATCTCCAAATACATGAAGTCCCTCTGGCAACAATGCGGGGTCACCTACAGATAAACGACCCCTTATCACCCCCAAGGGAACGGACTAGTGGAGCGTTTTAACCGCACTCTCAAGGGGATGATTGGGGGATTGGAAGAGCCCCTCCGTCGCCAGTGGGATGTACTACTCCCGTGCCTCCTCTTCGCCTACCGAGAAGTCCCCCAGAAGTCCCTCGGCTTTAGCCCTTTCGAACTCCTGTACGGGCACCCTGTGCGAGGGCCCCTCAGCCTAGTCAAGGAAGGTTGGGAGATGGCCCCCCTAAAGACCCCTCCAGACGTCTTCAAATACATCCTGGCCCTACGCAACCAGACCCGGCGCTTCAGGGAGATGGCCAAGGCGAACCTCGAGGCCAGCCAAGAGGACATGAAGAGGTGGTATGATCACAATGCCTCCTCCGTTGAGTTCGAGCCTGGTCAACCAGTATGGGTGATGTCCCCCACCGAACCATGTGCCTTGCAAGATAAGTGGACGGGGCCCTTCAAAGTGGTCGAGCGCAAAAGCCCCGTCACTTACCTCATCGACATGGGGACCTCCCGGAACCCCCTTCGGGTCCTCCACACCAACCGACTCAAACCACACTTTGTGCGCTCAGAACTCAGCCTCCTGATGGCTACGGACAGTGGGGCAGAGGAAGACTCCGAACCCCTCCCGGATCTTCTGAAGACTCAGGAGAATGACGGCTCCGTGGACGGGGTCCGGCTCTCTGACGCCCTCACTTCGGAGCAACGCCAGGGCTGCCGGAGCCTCCTGCTGCAGTCCGCTACCCTGTTCTCCCTCACCCCCGGGGTCACCCCTTGGTGTTTGCACGACGTGGACACCGGGGACAGTCCCCCTGTCCGACACCGGGCCTACCGCGTACCAGATCGGGTATGGGCCTGCATACAGGAGGAAGTGGCCAAGATGCTCACAATCGGGGTCATCGAGCCCTCGGACAGTCCCTGGGCCAGCCCGGTTGTATTGGTTCCCAAAGCCGCTGCCCCCGGCACCGCACCTGAACTGAGATTCTGCGTCGACTACCGGGGCTTGAACGCTGTCACCCGGACCGACGCTCATCCGATTCCCCGAGCAGACGAGCTGATCGACCGGCTGGGGGCCGCCCACTACCTTAGTATCTTCGACCTAACAGCGGGCTACTGGCAGATCGGCCTCACACCCAGGGCTCAGGAACGGTCAGCCTTCTCTACCCCCGATGGCCACTACCAATTCAAGGTCATGCCCTTCGGCATGAAGAATGCCCCCGCCACGTTTCAACGACTCGTGAACCAGGTCTTGGCGGGGCTCGAAGAGTTCAGCGCTGCCTACCTGGACGATATCGCTGTATACAGTCGCCACTGGTCCGACCACCTCCGTCACCTCCAAGAGGTCCTACAGGCCCTCCAGCGGGCCGGCCTCACGATTAAGGCCGGCAAGTGCCAAATTGGCCAAGGGTCCGTGACCTACCTTGGGCACCAAGTGGGAAGCGGGCTGGTGGCCCCGCTGCAACTTAAGATTGCTGCCATCCAGTCCTGGCAGCCCCCCGTCACCCAGACCGAGGTCCGAGCCTTCTTGGGGCTCACCGGCTACTACCGGCGGTTCGTGAAGGACTACGGCAGCATCGTGGGGCCCCTCACGGGTCTCACGTCTAAGAACCAACCGAAGCGGATTAGCTGGACCCCCGATTGTCAAGCGGCCTTCGAGAAGCTGAAGGCCGCCCTGTGCACCGCCCCTGTGCTCCAGGCCCCCGATTACAGTCGGGAATTCGTGGTACAGACCGACGCCTCCGACCACGGCATCGGAGCCGTTCTTTCTCAGTTAAACCCCGAAGGTCATGACCAGCCAGTGGCCTTCATCAGTCGACGTCTCCTGGCCCGAGAACAGCGCTGGAGCACCATCGAGAGGGAGGCCTTCGCAGTGGTGTGGGCCCTCAAAAAGCTCCGGCCCTATCTCTTCGGTACCCACTTCCGGGTACAAACCGACCATCGACCCCTGCAGTGGCTGATGCAGATGCGGGGGGAGAACCCAAAACTCTTGCGCTGGTCCATTTCCCTGCAGGGAATGGACTTCACCGTGGAGCACCGACCAGGCCAAGACCACGCCAACGCGGATGGCCTGTCCCGCTTTTTCCGCCTCGACGAAGAGAGTCCCCAAGGAGATGGGTGACTCTCCCCGCCTTCAGCTGGGGGGGACGCATGTTGGACAGGCCACACGAAGGGCTTGCTCCCTCCCCGCACGACAGGGCCCGAGCTCCGGCCCGTTAGGCATAACCCACGAAAAGCACCTGCACCCCGTCTCCCGACGGACCTTCTGCCCTCGGACCTCTACTCATCACGGGCCCCAGCCCCACCGGCTTCCCCGGCCGGGTCAAGCCGCCATCTTGGGCCCTGCACCACGAGGCCGCGTGGCCTCGCCCCGACCCTAACCCCGGGCCTGGCCGGCCCCGACATCCCGGCACCACCCTCCACCCAGGAGGTGAGCGGACCACTTGGCAAGTCAATGGGGGAACGAAGCGTCAAGAGCTCTTCCCCCCGCCAGGTGCCGATCGCCTCAAGCTCCCCCAGGCGCTGGCTCCACCCCCTGCTGGGTGTCTGGACACCTTCATCCCGGGCCCTCCGACCTCCAAGTGCGAGGGTCCGGACATCAAAGGGCGCCTGCCCTATAACTGGGGCAACTCCGGAGCAAGAAGGCAGTTGTATCCTGGAGTCGAGAGACACCGAGAGAACTCAGCCTTGAAGGACTACTGGCGCTGCCGTAGCCCTATCCTGTGAACCATCGTCTTGCCTGCTGGCGCTGCCGCGGCCTTCTGCAACACCTATCCTCGTCGGGACCTGCTGGCGCTGCCGCGGCCCGTTGTAACGACCATCCTCACCGGGACCTGCTGGCGCTGCCGCGGACCGTACATCGACCATCTTTCCGGGACCTGCTGGCGCTGCCGCGGACCGTGTACCGACCATCTTTCCGGGACCTGCTGGCGCTGCCGCGGACCGTGTACCGACCATCTCGACCGGGACCTGCTGGCGCTGCCGCGGCCCGTACCAGCTAAACCACCAAGCTCGAGGATTGTGAGCTAATCATCATCGCATCCGAACTACCTAACTGGTAAACAGACTGTCCCGCTACCTCCTTCCCTACTGTGAGAGACTTGAATCGAGGGGACCCCTGAGTCCAGACCTCCTTGTACCATTCAACCGTACCTTAAGAAGTGCTTATAAAGAACGCTGAATCTTATCCTTGTGTGGTATCTGTCTGTGGGGGGGAAGTTACTTGTCTGTACGATCGCTGGAGACGGCTCTCCCCGGAGACCTCTCCCCCTGACCTCGGCCGACCTTCCCGGTCCGTTTAACCTTTCTAACAGTGAGGAAAACCAGCGTTTGATTTTTAATGCACCGCTCTACACTCTCTGATTGGGGGGGGGGGGCAGTCAAATTTGGGGTAGCAGTATTAAAAGGGGTTTGGGGGTGCATTATAAAGGGTGATGGGGTACAGAATGACATGGTTTCTGGTTAATTTTTGGGGGGGCTACCCATAGTTTTTATTCCTCCCCTCTTCCATTATGGGGTGCACCCCAAAAAGATTGGGGTAACAGGGGAGCGAAGACATTCGTGACAGATTCTATTACCAACCACAAGGAGGCATCACACAATCTGACTGCCGTTAAGGCATTAAAATGTACAACAAAGAGGATGTGTTGGTATTTTTCAGAGGGAGGTCCCCAAGATTTTACTGCCTCCTCTCCCCTCCATGCTGCATGTTATATGGACCCTTGGGAAATTTCTATTGAAAACAGACGGTATAGAGATTCCCGCTATCAAATCTGAGAGCACTAACATTTGCTAAATAAAGGGGGGGGGGCAATGGAGAAGACGAACGGGGCAAGGAAAGGGTACCTGTGGCAACTGTTTGGATTGGTCATAGAGAAGATTCATGGCATGCAAACAGGCAGTCAGTCCATAGATTGGCAGTGTCTGTAGAAAGTTTGGCGTGCTCCTCAATTTATTTGTCCTCCTTTCGTTGGGTATGATCCACAGAGGAAAGGCCGGGCATTACTGTTAGGTAGAACATGTATTTATGATTTAAATAACTGTAGTCCGGGTGTGCTGAGAGGAGCTGTAGAGAGCGGAAAGTGCATGTTCACTAGAGCAATGTGCATTCAACTGGCCACTTGAGACTAAACAGTGACAGTAGCATTTAGGTTTACTGACGGCATGTAAATGGAGGGCACTTAGGAAGGGTGTTTGTGGTCACTCAAAGGATTGAAACGTGGTTGGTGCACTACCAAAGCTGGGGTACCAGGATGGAACATTTGAGAGGTAACGAGATGGTGGTATCCAGATGTCATAAAAGGTGTCAGAGGCACGAGGTATGGGGATCCTGGTCCCACAGTGAGGGGTTGTCAAAAGTCCCTACTAAAGATTTCTGTCCAACCGTGACCAAATGTTGTGCAGCCTAGCTCCCTCTGTAACTTTTTCCTAGTATCTTTCTTTCCTTCCGGCAGATACCTGGAACAAGCGTCCCAAAGTTTTTCTTGGCTGCATACCCCCAGAGGTGTGCCTGACATTTATGGCCTAAGCACCCTCACAAAGAGTGCGCTACTGACATTCTGGGAAAACCTCACTAAAATTACATATTTATGCACCAAACGTGGTAATTCCTTATACCTGCAAAGCATCATATCGCACTTGTCAGCTTTGAGGAGGTGTGAGTGTTTTCATTTGAGGGAAATATTCATCTGTGCTTCCTCTCCCATCCGAGGACTATGGAGCTGCTGTTCCTCTCTCATATGTCCTTTCATAGAGACAGGTGTCACACACTCAACCACTCAGTAAACATGTATGCTTTGATACATTCACCTTGCTGTTTACCTTCCAAACATTCCCTCTTCACCACAAATACAGGGCAGCCATTCCTCATTGCTCATTCACTCAGTCATCGCAGTCCTACACTCCGTAGGTCCTGCAAGACCAACATGAACAAGAGGTATGTCAACAAGCGGAAAAAAAGCCTTGGGGGAAGATTTTTTTAAATGTCACGCACCGTAGCGCAGCACCCTGCGTGGCTGCGCTGCGTTACGTGACCGGGAATGAGCAGGAGAGCGCCATATTTTTAAAGATTTGGCTCTCTCTCCTTGTCTTTCCCTTGCGCCGGCGCTGATTTCAGCTGCCGTGCGCCATGCACATAGCTTAGCGCCGCAGCGCTAGGGTGTGTGCATGAGTGTAGCGTAGGTTTTGTACAGGAAGGGTACCTTTCCTGTACAAAATACTATGCTAGGCACGATGCAAAGCTTTTCCCACCTTGCATACATGCTGCACAGTGAAGCACGCATGGAAAGTGAGAAAAGCACATAGAAATGAATGCATTTCTCCTGTTTGCACCTCCTTTGAAGGGGCGTTAACTTTTGGCGCAAAACCATGTTTTCAAATCTTTGTGAATATGGTTTTGCATCAAAAACCATGGGTTGCTGCATGGAAACACCCATGTACCACCCATGTAATGCCCCCTTGGCGCAAAGTTACCCAAAGCAGTGCTTTGCGCTCCTTACAGGGCACTTTCCAGCACAAAAGCAGTTTTGCGCTGGAAAGAAAATCAGAAGAAATAAAATTTGCGCTAGTTTGTGTCACTATTATGGAGCTAAAGCAGCGCGAAACAAATGGAAACCTCCCCCTAGGTGTGCTCTTATATTCATACTGCTGCCCTCTAGTAACGCTACACAGTAACTGCAGCATAATAGTGGGAATGGGAAGAAGGCTGTCCAATGCAAATATTGTTCTCCCAAGCTACCTTTCTTCTGAGATGGTCGGCGTCTTGTGCCTTGATACCACCTCACGCATATGGTCTTCAGTCAAATTCAAAAGCAGCCTACCTACCTTAGGCTAAGGAGTTTTCCACTTGAAGGCCGCATATGGGACGTCACCCTCATTTAGCAGGGTCCCAAATTGCCTGCCGTCATCCTCTTTACAGAAGCTGGGCGTTCAGTGGGCGTTCGTGGGTGTCCTTCAAAGGAAGGAAGGGGGTGTTTAAAGGCCCAGCCCAGCCCAGCGCTGTGCTTTGCTTTGTCCTGATGCAGCAGGTATGATGCAGTCCTGCTGAAGCAAAGGCCTGACTCTAACATTTTCTGTCTCTTGAAGAAAACAACCTTTCTACCTTCTTATTGCAACTAATAAAGGGAGTTTCACTTGCATCAAACTTTACCCATCATTTCATTAGCCACAGCTCATTCCTGACCTTTATTCCTAGCCAACCTCATAGGCACCAAACCTCTGATTTGAGAGATTGGCTCACACCAAAATGAAAAATAACCCCCATCCAACCTATTTTCCTATCCGTGTAGCACCTTCCCCGCATTCTTCTAATCAGTTAAAGCCCCAGAGGCCACATTTGCGCGCCACATTATACCAAATTTAAAGGACAAATAATTAATGCATTGATAAAGGATGATAAGGCATTGCCCCTATTGCACCTGCTTGAGATAAAGGGGGATTGGTGGAAAGTCATGAGGGAAAAGATTTGTAATTTTGAGGCGCACGTGCCAAAAAGAGTGGCCACTTTTCTCCTCTGTTTTTACAAGTGAAATTAAAATTAGGAAATGAAAATAAAAGAAGAATTTGAAATTTTGCCAACTTATGACACTTTGACAGCGTTTGCGGGACTCGAACCCTTGTCCTGTGAGATCCTTTATAACCACAGGCACAAGACTTACCATTGAGCTATAGCTCCTGGTTGTCTAAAGTGTTGCAGTAGTAACTATAAACAACATATAGGCCCTGGTGTCATTGCCTGTGGCTTGTATTGCACATCAAAAGGATGACCATGCTATAGGGACGATTTGATACGCTTCTGACATGGAAACCGGTGTGGTCCAGTGGGTAAGTTCTTGACTTCCAGCCAGAGAATTGGGGTTCAAATCCTGGGTTCGGCACCAGATGACTGATGGTGGTCCAGCAGAGGAAAATTGGAGGTGGGCCAAACAGGCCAATTGGTAAGTAAAGTGTGTGTGTAGGGGGTGTGTCTGTGTGTCCTGTAAGAGTGGAGTCATGCCTAGCAAAGTGGGTGGATGGAGGATAGAGTGAATAGGAGGAGTCTAGGCAGAGTGGGTGGAGACAGAGAAGTCCAGCAGAGGTAAGTTGGAGGTGGGCCTAACAGGCCAATTGGTAAGCAAAACGTGTTGTCTGTGTGTCTGTGTGTGTGGGGTGTGTGTGTGGGGGGGGAGGGCGTGAGTGTGTGTAGGGGGTGTGTCTGTGTGTCCTGTAAGAGTGGAGTCATGCCTGGCTAAGTGGGTGGGGTGAGAATAGTGTGGCAGTGGAAGAGATGGAGGATAGTGTGTATAGGAGGAGTCTAGGCAGAGTGGGTGGAGCCAGAGAGTCTGGAAAAGTTGGATGTAGTCCCAGCGAGGAGGAAGGGGTCAAAGATGGAGGAGGGGGCCTGAACAGATTGGGGCCAAATGTGGGCACTCCTGTAGTGTTTCGCTAGCTGACAGGTCAGGTGATTACATCAGATGGGACTTATGGTGAGGAAAACCAGCGTTTGATTTTTAATGCACCGCTCTACACTCTCTGATTGGGGGGGGGGGGGCAGTCAAATTTGGGGTAGCAGTATTAAAAGGGGTTTGGGGTGCATTATAAAGGGTGATGGGGTACAGAATGACATGGTTTCTGGTTAATTTTTGGGGGGGCTACCCATAGTTTTTATTCCTCCCCTCTTCCATTATGGGGTGCACCCCAAAAAGATTGGGGCAACAGGGGAGCGAAGACATTCGTGACAGATTCTATTACCAACCACAAGGAGGCATCACACAATCTGAATGCCGTTAGGCATTAAAATGTACAACAAAGAGGATGTGTTGGTATTTTTCAGAGGGAGGTCCCCAAGATTTTACTGCCTCCTCTCCCCTCCATGCTGCATGTTATATGGACCCTTGGGAAATTTCTATTGAAAACAGACGGTATAGAGATTCCCGCTATCAAATCTGAGAGCACTAACATTTGCTAAATAAAGGGGGGGGGGCAATGGAGAAGACGAACGGGGCAAGGAAAGGGTACCTGTGGCAACTGTTTGGATTGGTCATAGAGAAGATTCATGGCATGCAAACAGGCAGTCAGTCCATAGATTGGCAGTGTCTGTAGAAAGTTTGGCGTGCTCCTCAATTTATTTGTCCTCCTTTCGTTGGGTATGATCCACAGAGGAAAGGCCAGGCATTACTGTTAGGTAGAACATGTATTTATGATTTAAATAACTGTAGTCCGGGTGTGCTGAGAGGAGCTGTAGAGAGCGGAAAGTGCATGTTCACTAGAGCAATGTGCATTCAACTGGCCACTTGAGACTGAACAGTGACAGTAGCATTTAGGTTTACTGACCGCATGTAAATGGAGGGCACTTAGGAAGGGTGTTTGTGGTCACTCAAAGGATTGAAACGTGGTTGGTGCACTACCAAAGCTGGGGTACCAGGATGGAACATTTGAGAGGTAATGAGATGGTGGTATCCAGATGTTATAAAAGGTGTCAGAGGCACGAGGTATGGGGATCCTGGTCCCACAGTGAGGGGTTGTCAAAAGTCCCTACTAAAGATTTCTGTCCAACCGTGACCAAATGTTGTGCAGCCTAGGGTTCAGCAGAGGTAAGTTGGAGGTGGGCCTAACAGGCCAATTGGTAAGCAAAACGTGTTGTCGGTGTGAGGGTGTGTGTCTGTGTGTGGTATGTGTGGGGTGTGTCTGTGTGTGGGGGGGCTGGGTGTGTGTGGGGGGTGTGTGTGTGGGGGTGTCTGCATGTTGGCTGTGTGTGGGGGGTGTGTGTGTGGGGTGTGTCTGTGTGTGTGGGGTGTGTGTGGGGGGGCTGTGTGTGTGGGGGTGTGTCTGTGTGTGGGCTGTGTGTGTGGGGGTGTGTCTGTGTGTGGGGTGTCTGTGTGTGGGCTGTGTGTGTGTGTGTGTAGGGGGTGTGTCTGTGTGTCCTGTAAGAGTGGAGTCATGCCTGGCAAATTGGGTGGATAGAGTGAATAGGAGGAGTCTAGACAGAGTGGGTGGAGCCAGAGAGGTCCAGCAGAGGTAAGTTGGAGGTGGGCCTAACAGGCCAATTGGTAAGCGTAGGGGGTGTGTCCTATGAGAGTGGAGTCATGCCTGGCTAAGTGGGTGGGGTGAGAATAGTGTGGCAGTGTAAGAGATGGAGGATAGTGTGTATAGGAGGAGTCTAGGCAGAGTGGGTGGAGCCAGAGAGTCTGGAAAAGTTGGATGTAGTCCCAGCGAGGAGGAAGGGGTCAAAGATGGAGGAGGGGGCCTGAACAGATTGGGGCCAAATGTGGGCACTCCTGTAGTGTTTCTCTAGCTGACAGGTCAGGTGATTACATCAGATGGGACTTATGGTGAGGAAAACCAGCGTTTGATTTTAAATGCACCGCTCTACACTCTCTGATTGGGGGGGCAGTCAAATTTGGGGTAGCAGTATTAAAAGGGGTTTGGGGGTGCATTATAAAGGGTGATGGGGTACAGAATGACATGGTTTCTGGTTAATTTTTGGGGGGGCTACCCATAGTTTTTATTCCTCCCCTCTTCCATTATGGGGTGCACCCCAAAAAGATTGGGGTAACAGGGGAGCGAAGACATTCGTGACAGATTCTATTACCAACCACAAGGAGGCATCACACAATCTGACTGCCGTTAAGGCATTAAAATGTACAACAAAGAGGATGTGTTGGTATTTTTCAGAGGGAGGTCCCCAAGATTTTACTGCCTCCTCTCCCCTCCATGCTGCATGTTATATGGACCCTTGGGAAATTTCTATTGAAAACAGACGGTATAGAGATTCCCGCTATCAAATCTGAGAGCACTAACATTTGCTAAATAAAGGGGGGGGGCAATGGAGAAGACGAACGGGGCAAGGAAAGGGTACCTGTGGCAACTGTTTGGATTGGTCATAGAGAAGATTCATGGCATGCAAACAGGCAGTCAGTCCATAGATTGGCAGTGTCTGTAGAAAGTTTGGCGTGCTCCTCAATTTATTTGTCCTCCTTTCGTTGGGTATGATCCACAGAGGAAAGGCCGGGCATTACTGTTAGGTAGAACATGTATTTATGATTTAAATAACTGTAGTCCGGGTGTGCTGAGAGGAGCTGTAGAGAGCGGAAAGTGCATGTTCACTAGAGCAATGTGCATTCAACTGGCCACTTGAGACTAAACAGTGACAGTAGCATTTAGGTTTACTGACGGCATGTAAATGGAGGGCACTTAGGAAGGGTGTTTGTGGTCACTCAAAGGATTGAAACGTGGTTGGTGCACTACCAAAGCTGGGGTACCAGGATGGAACATTTGAGAGGTAATGAGATGGTGGTATCCAGATGTCATAAAAGGTGTCAGAGGCACGAGGTATGGGGATCCTGGTCCCACAGTGAGGGGTTGTCAAAAGTCCCTACTAAAGATTTATGTCCAACCGTGACCAAATGTTGTGCAGCCTAGCTCCCTCTGTAACTTTTTCCTAGTATCTTTCTTTCCTTCCGGCAGATACCTGGAACAAGCGTCCCAAAGTTTTTCTTGGCTGCATACCCCCAGAGGTGTGCCTGACATTTATGGCCTAAGCACCCTCACAAAGAGTGCGCTACTGACATTCTGGGAAAACCTCACTAAAATTACATATTTATGCACCAAACGTGGTAATTCCTTATACCTGCAAAGCATCATATCGCACTTGTCAGCTTTGAGGAGGTGTGAGTGTTTTCATTTGAGGGAAATATTCATCTGTGCTTCCTCTCCCATCCGAGGACTATGGAGCTGCTGTTCCTCTCTCATATGTCCCTTCATAGAGACAGGTGTCACACACTCAACCACTCAGTAAACATGTATGCTTTGATACATTCACCTTGCTGTTTACCTTCCAAACATTCCCTCTTCACCACAAATACAGGGCAGCCATTCCTCATTGCTCATTCACTCAGTCATCGCAGTCATACACTCCGTAGGTCCTGCAAGACCAACATGAACAAGAGGTATGTCAACAAGCGGAAAAAAAGCCTTGGGGGAAGATTTTTTTAAATGTCACGCACCGTAGCGCAGCACCCTGCGTGGCTGCGCTGCGTTACGTGACCGGGAATGAGCAGGAGAGCGCCATATTTTTAAAGATTTGGCTCTCTCTCCTTGTCTTTCCCTTGCGCCGGCGCTGATTTCAGCTGCCGTGCGCCATGCACATAGCTTAGCGCCGCAGCGCTAGGGTGTGTGCATGAGTGTAGCGTAGGTTTTGTACAGGAAGGGTACCTTTCCTGTACAAAATACTATGCTAGGCACGATGCAAAGCTTTTCCCACCTTGCATACATGCTGCACAGTGAAGCACGCATGGAAAGTGAGAAAAGCACATAGAAATGAATGCATTTCTCCTGTTTGCACCTCCTTTGAAGGGGCGTTAACTTTTGGCGCAAAACCATGTTTTCAAATCTTTGTGAATATGGTTTTGCATCAAAAACCATGGGTTGCTGCATGGAAACACCCATGTACCACCCATGTAATGCCCCCTTGGCGCAAAGTTACCCAAAGCAGTGCTTTGCGCTCCTTACAGGGCACTTTCCAGCACAAAAGCAGTTTTGCGCTGGAAAGAAAATCAGAAGAAATAAAATTTGCGCTAGTTTGTGTCACTATTGTGGAGCTAAAGCAGCGCGAAACAAATGGAAACCTCCCCCTTGGTGTGCTCTTATATTCATACTGCTGCCCTCTAGTAACGCTACACAGTAACTGCAGCATAATAGTGGGAATGGGAAGAAGGCTGTCCAATGCAAATATTGTTCTCCCAAGCTACCTTTCTTCTGAGATGGTCGGCGTCTTGTGCCTTGATACCACCTCACGCATATGGTCTTCAGTCAAATTCAAAAGCAGCCTACCTACCTTAGGCTAAGGAGTTTTCCACTTGAAGGCCGCACATGGGACGTCACCCTCATTTAGCAGGGTCCCAAATTGCCTGCCGTCATCCTCTTTACAGAAGCTGGGCGTTCGTGGGTGTCCTTCAAAGGAAGGAAGGGGGTGTTTAAAGGCCCAGCCCAGCCCAGCGCTGTGCTTTGCTTTGTCCTGATGCAGCAGGTATGATGCAGTCCTGCTGAAGCAAAGGCCTGACTCTAACATTTTCTGTCTCTTGAAGAAAACAACCTTTCTACCTTCTTATTGCAACTAATAAAGGGAGTTTCACTTGCATCAAACTTTACCCATCATTTCATTAGCCACAGCTCATTCCTGACCTTTATTCCTAGCCAACCTCATAGGCACCAAACCTCTGATTTGAGAGATTGGCTCACACCAAAATGAAAAATAACCCCCATCCAACCTATTTTCCTATCCGTGTAGCACCTTCCCCGCATTCTTCTAATCAGTTAAAGCCCCAGAGGCCACATTTGCGCGCCACATTATACCAAATTTAAAGGACAAATAATTAATGCATTGATAAAGGATGATAAGGCATTGCCCCTATTGCACCTGCTTGAGATAAAGGGGGATTGGTGGAAAGTCATGAGGGAAAAGATTTGTAATTTTGAGGCGCACGTGCCAAAAAGAGTGGCCACTTTTCTCCTCTGTTTTTACAAGTGAAATTAAAATTAGGAAATGAAAATAAAAGAAGAATTTGAAATTTTGCCAACTTATGACACTTTGACAGCGTTTGCGGGACTCGAACCCTTGTCCTGTGAGATCCTTTATAACCACAGGCACAAGACTTACCATTGAGCTATAGCTCCTGGTTGTCTAAAGTGTTGCAGTAGTAACTATAAACAACATATAGGCCCTGGTGTCATTGCCTGTGGCTTGTATTGCACATCAAAAGGATGACCATGCTATAGGGACGATTTGATACGCTTCTGACATGGAAACCGGTGTGGTCCAGTGGGTAAGTTCTTGACTTCCAGCCAGAGAATTGGGGTTCAAATCCTGGGTTCGGCACCAGATGACTGATGGTGGTCCAGCAGAGGTAAATTGGAGGTGGGCCAAACAGGCCAATTGGTAAGTAAAGTGTGTGTGTAGGGGGTGTGTCTGTGTGTCCTGTAAGAGTGGAGTCATGCCTAGCAAAGTGGGTGGATGGAGGATAGAGTGAATAGGAGGAGTCTAGGCAGAGTGGGTGGAGCCAGAGAAGTCCAGCAGAGGTAAGTTGGAGGTGGGCCTAACAGGCCAATTGGTAAGCAAAACGTGGGGTGTGTGTCTGTGTGTGTGTGGGGTGTGTGTCTGTGTGTGTGTGGGGTGTGTGTGTGGGGGGGGGGGGGGTGTGTGTGAGTGGGTGTGAGTGTGTGTAGGGGGTGTGTCTGTGTGTCCTGTAAGAGTGGAGTCATGCCTGGCTAAGTGGGTGGGGTGAGAATAGTGTGGCAGTGGAAGAGATGGAGGATAGTGTGTATAGGAGGAGTCTAGGCAGAGTGGGTGGAGCCAGAGAGTCTGGAAAAGTTGGATGTAGTCCCAGCGAGGAGGAAGGGGTCAAAGATGGAGGAGGGGGCCTGAACAGATTGGGGTCAAATGTGGGCACTCCTGTAGTGTTTCGCTAGCTGACAGGTCAGGTGATTACATCAGATGGGACTTATGGTGAGGAAAACCAGCGTTTGATTTTTAATGCACCGCTCTACACTCTCTGATGGGGGGGGGGGGCAGTCAAATTTGGGGTAGCAGTATTAAAAGGGGTTTGGGGTGCATTATAAAGGGTGATGGGGTACAGAATGACATGGTTTCTGGTTAATTTTTGGGGGGGCTACCCATAGTTTTTATTCCTCCCCTCTTCCATTATGGGGTGCACCCCAAAAAGATTGGGGCAACAGGGGAGCGAAGACATTCGTGACAGATTCTATTACCAACCACAAGGAGGCATCACACAATCTGACTGCCGTTAGGCATTAAAATGTACAACAAAGAGGATGTGTTGGTATTTTTCAGAGGGAGGTCCCCAAGATTTTACTGCCTCCTCTCCCCTCCATGCTGCATGTTATATGGACCCTTGGGAAATTTCTATTGAAAACAGACGGTATAGAGATTCCCGCTATCAAATCTGAGAGCACTAACATTTGCTAAATAAAGGGGGGGGGCAATGGAGAAGACGAACGGGGCAAGGAAAGGGTACCTGTGGCAACTGTTTGGATTGGTCATAGAGAAGATTCATGGCATGCAAACAGGCAGTCAGTCCATAGATTGGCAGTGTCTGTAGAAAGTTTGGCGTGCTCCTCAATTTATTTGTCCTCCTTTCGTTGGGTATGATCCACAGAGGAAAGGCCAGGCATTACTGTTAGGTAGAACATGTATTTATGATTTAAATAACTGTAGTCCGGGTGTGCTGAGAGGAGCTGTAGAGAGCGGAAAGTGCATGTTCACTAGAGCAATGTGCATTCAACTGGCCACTTGAGACTGAACAGTGACAGTAGCATTTAGGTTTACTGACCGCATGTAAATGGAGGGCACTTAGGAAGGGTGTTTGTGGTCACTCAAAGGATTGAAACGTGGTTGGTGCACTACCAAAGCTGGGGTACCAGGATGGAACATTTGAGAGGTAATGAGATGGTGGTATCCAGATGTTATAAAAGGTGTCAGAGGCACGAGGTATGGGGATCCTGGTCCCACAGTGAGGGGTTGTCAAAAGTCCCTACTAAAGATTTCTGTCCAACCGTGACCAAATGTTGTGCAGCCTAGGGTTCAGCAGAGGTAAGTTGGAGGTGGGCCTAACAGGCCAATTGGTAAGCAAAACGTGTTGTCGGTGTGAGGGTGTGTGTCTGTGCGTGGTATGTGTGGGGTGTGTCTGTGTGTGGGGGGGCTGGGTGTGTGTGGGGTGTGTGTGTGTGGGGGGGTGTCTGCATGTTGGCTGTGTGTGGGGGTGTGTGTGTGGGGTGTGTCTGTGTGTGTGGGGCGTGTGTGGGGGGGCTGTGTGTGTGGGGGGGTGTCTGTGTGTGGGCTGTGTGTGTGGGGGTGTGTCTGTGTGTGGGGTGTCTGTGTGTGGGCTGTGTGTGTGTGTGTGTAGGGGGTGTGTCTGTGTGTCCTGTAAGAGTGGAGTCATGCCTGGCAAATTGGGTGGATAGAGTGAATAGGAGGAGTCTAGACAGGGTGGGTGGAGCCAGAGAGGTCCAGCAGAGGTAAGTTGGAGGTGGGCCTAACAGGCCAATTGGTAAGCGTAGGGGGTGTGTCCTATGAGAGTGGAGTCATGCCTGGCTAAGTGGGTGGGGTGAGAATAGTGTGGCAGTGTAAGAGATGGAGGATAGTGTGTATAGGAGGAGTCTAGGCAGAGTGGGTGGAGCCAGAGAGTCTGGAAAAGTTGGATGTAGTCCCAGCGAGGAGGAAGGGGTCAAAGATGGAGGAGGGGGCCTGAACAGATTGGGGCCAAATGTGGGCACTCCTGTAGTGTTTCTCTAGCTGACAGGTCAGGTGATTACATCAGATGGGACTTATGGTGAGGAAAACCAGCGTTTGATTTTAAATGCACCGCTCTACACTCTCTGATTGGGGGGGCAGTCAAATTTGGGGTAGCAGTATTAAAAGGGGTTTGGGGGTGCATTATAAAGGGTGATGGGGTACAGAATGACATGGTTTCTGGTTAATTTTTGGGGGGGCTACCCATAGTTTTTATTCCTCCCCTCTTCCATTATGGGGTGCACCCCAAAAAGATTGGGGCAACAGGGGAGCGAAGACATTCGTGACAGATTCTATTACCAACCACAAGGAGGCATCACACAATCTGACTGCCGTTAAGGCATTAAAATGTACAACAAAGAGGATGTGTTGGTATTTTTCAGAGGGAGGTCCCCAAGATTTTACTGCCTCCTCTCCCCTCCATGCTGCATGTTATATGGACCCTTGGGAAATTTCTATTGAAAACAGACGGTATAGAGATTCCCGCTATCAAATCTGAGAGCACTAACATTTGCTAAATAAAGGGGGGGGGCCAATGGAGAAGACGAACGGGGCAAGGAAAGGGTACCTGTGGCAACTGTTTGGATTGGTCATAGAGAAGATTCATGGCATGCAAACAGGCAGTCAGTCCATAGATTGGCAGTGTCTGTAGAAAGTTTGGCGTGCTCCTCAATTTATTTGTCCTCCTTTCGTTGGGTATGATCCACAGAGGAAAGGCCGGGCATTACTGTTAGGTAGAACATGTATTTATGATTTAAATAACTGTAGTCCGGGTGTGCTGAGAGGAGCTGTAGAGAGCGGAAAGTGCATGTTCACTAGAGCAATGTGCATTCAACTGGCCACTTGAGACTGAACAGTGACAGTAGCATTTAGGTTTACTGACGGCATGTAAATGGAGGGCACTTAGGAAGGGTGTTTGTGGTCACTCAAAGGATTGAAACGTGGTTGGTGCACTACCAAAGCTGGGGTACCAGGATGGAACATTTGAGAGGTAATGAGATGGTGGTATCCAGATGTCATAAAAGGTGTCAGAAGCATGAGGTATGGGGATCCTGGTCCCACAGTGAGGGGTTGTCAAAAGTCCCTACTAAAGATTTCTGTCCAACCGTGACCAAATGTTGTGCAGCCTAGCTCCCTCTGTAACTTTTTCCTAGTATCTTTCTTTCCTTCCGGCAGATACCTGGAACAAGCGTCCCAAAGTTTTTCTTGGCTGCATACCCCCAGAGGTGTGCCTGACATTTATGGCCTAAGCACCCTCACAAAGAGTGCGCTACTGACATTCTGGGAAAACCTCACTAAAATTACATATTTATGCACCAAACGTGGTAATTCCTTATACGTGCAAAGCATCAAATCGCACTTGTCAGCTTTGAGGAGGTGTGAGTGTTTTCATTTGAGGGAAATATTCATCTGTGCTTCCTCTCCCATCCGAGGACTATGGAGCTGCTGTTCCTCTCTCACATGTCCCTTCATAGAGACAGGTGTCACACACTCAACCACTCAGTAAACATGTATGCTTTGATACATTCACCTTGCTGTTTACCTTCCAAACATTCCCTCTTCACCACAAATACAGGGCAGCCATTCCTCATTGCTCATTCACTCAGTCATCGCAGTCCTACACTCCGTAGGTCCTGCAAGACCAACATGAACAAGAGGTATGTCAACAAGCGGAAAAAAAGCCTTGGGGGAAGATTTTTTTAAATGTCACCCAACGTAGCGCAGCACCCTGCGTGGCTGCGCTGCATTACGTGACCGGGAATGAGCAGGAGAGCGCCATATTTTTAAAGATTTGGCTCTCTCTCCTTGTCTTTCCCTTGCGCCGGCGCTGATTTCAGCTGCCGTGCGCCATGCACATAGCTTAGCGCCGCAGCGCTAGGGTGTGTGCATGAGTGTAGCGTAGGTTTTGTACAGGAAGGGTACCTTTCCTGTACAAAATACTATGCTAGGCACGATGCAAAGCTTTTCCCACCTTGCATACATGCTGCACAGTGAAGCACGCATGGAAAGTGAGAAAAGCACATAGAAATGAATGCATTTCTCCTGTTTGCACCTCCTTTGAAGGGGGCGTTAACTTTGGCGCAAAACCATGTTTTCAAATCTTTGTGAATATGGTTTTGCATCAAAAAGCATGGGTTGTTGCATGGAAACACCCATGTACCACCCATGTAATGCCCCCTTGGCACAAAAATACCCAAAGCAGTGCTTTGCGCTCCTTACAGGGCACTTTCCAGCGCAAAAGCAGTTTTGCGCTGGAAAGAAAATCAGAAGAAATAAAATTTGCGCTAGTTTGTGTCACTATTGTGGAGCTAAAGCAGCGCGAAACAAATGGAAACCTCCCCCTTGGTGTGCTCTTATATTCATACTGCTGCCCTCTAGTAACGCTACACAGTAACTGCAGCATAATAGTGGGAATGGGAAGAAGGCTGTCCAATGCAAATATTGTTCTCCCAAACTACCTTTCTTCTGAGATGGTCGGCGTCTTGTGCCTTGATACCACCTCACGGTCTTCAGCCAAATTCAAAAGCAGCCTACCTACCTTAGGCTAAGGAGTTTTCCACTTGAAGGCCGCACATGGGACGTCACCCTCATTTAGCAGGGTCCCAAATTGCCTGCAGTCATCCTCTTTACAGAAGCTGGGCGTTCGTGGGCGTTTGTGGGTGTCATTCAAAGGAAGGAAGGGGGTGTTTAAAGGCCCAGCCCAGCCCAGCCCAGCCCAGCCCAGCCCAGCCCAGCCCAGCGCAGCGCAGCGCAGCGCAGCGCTGTGCTTTGCTTTGTCCTGATGCAGCAGGCATGATGCAGACCTGCTGAAGCAAAGGCCTGACTCTAACATTTTCTGTCTCTTGAAGAAAACAACCTTTCTACCTTCTTATTGCAACTAATAAAGGGAGTTTCACTTGCATCAAACTTTACCCATCATTTCATTAGCCACAGCTCATTCCTGACCTTTATTCCTAGCCAACCTCATAGGCACCAAACCTCTGATTTGAGAGATTGGCTCACACCAAAATGAAAAATAACCCCCATCCAACCTATTTTCCTATCCGTGTAGCACCTTCCTCGCATTCTTCTAATCAGTTAAAGCCCCAGAGGCCACATTTGCGCTCCACATTATACCAAATTTAAAGGACAAATAATGAATGCATTGATAAAGGATGATAAGGCATTGCCCCTATTGCACCTGCTTGAGATAAAGGGGGATTGGTGGAAAGTCATGAGGGAAAAGATTTGTAATTTTGAGGCGCACGTGCCAAAAAGAGTGGCCACTTTTCTCCTCTGTTTTTACAAGTGAAATTAAAATTAGGAAATGAAAATAAAAGAAGAATTTGCAATTTTGCCAACTTATGACACCGTTTGTGGGACTCGAACCCTTGTTCTGTGAGATCCTTTATAACCACAGGCACAAGACTTACCATTGAGCTATAGCTCCTGGTGGTCTAAAGTGTTGCAGTAGTATCTATAAACAACATATAGGCCCCGGTGTCATTGCCTGTGGCTTGTATTGCACATCAAATGGGATGACCATGCTATAGGGACGATTTGATACACTTTTGACATGGAAACCGGTGTGGTCCAGTGGGTAAGTTCCTGACTTCCAGCCAGAGAACTAGGGTTCAAATCCCGGGTTCGGCACCAGATGACTGATGGTGGTCCAGCAGAGGTAAATTGGAGGTGGGCCAAACAGGCCAATTGGTAAGTAAAATGTGTGTGTGTGTGTGTGTGTAGGGGGTGTGTCTGTGTGTCCTGTAAGAGTGGAGTCATGCCTGGCAAAGTGGGTGGATGGAGGATAGAGTGAATAGGAAGAGTCTAGGCAGAGTGGGTGGAGCCAGAAAAGTCCAGCAGAGGTAAGTTGGAGGTGGGCCTAACAGGCCAATTGGTAAGCAAAACGTGTTGAGGGTGTGTGTCTGTGCGTGGAATGTGTGTGGGGTGTGTCTGTGTGTGTGTGTGTGGGGTGTGCGTGTGGGTGTGTGTGTGTGTGTGTAAAAATTGCAGGTGTAATCCGACAGACACCTGTACAGTAAAAGTCCTTTGAGTCCATGCCATGCAGGAACCTTGTAGTGTGGTACCATTGCAGTGCCTTTTTTAGTGGACCACCGCCTTTAAAAGAGGTACTGCTACGCCGTCCTCCAGCCAGACTATGAAAAAGTCATAATCAGGAGCAGTGGCGGCACCTCGAGGGAGTGCTGCAGGGTGGTGGGGTGGGGCGGGGGAGGGGCAGGGTGGGGGGTAGTAAAAGCTGGCATACAGCCAAACCGAGTTAAGTACATAAATAAATAAATAAAGTAAATTACATTGTGCGCGCTGCAACCCAATCGGCGATGCAGCGCGCGCAATGTAATTCGTTTTATTTATTTATTTATTTATGTACTTAACTTCACAGCACTCTACTCACCTCTAAAACACTCAACTCTCTTTCACTGAGCGCCAATCTATGCCCCTGCACTCTGCGACACTCTATGATTATCTACTCCACTCTACACCACTTTATTCTATGATGCTCCACTCTACTCCACTCCACTCCATGACACACCACTTGCCTCTACTCTGCTCCACTCTGTGCCACTCTACCCTACTCCACTCTAAGCCACTCCACTCTAAGCCAATCTACTCTATGCTACTCTATGACACTTTACTGCAGTCTATGTCACTCCACTCTCTGACACCCCACTCTACGACATTCATTCTACTCCAGTCATGCCACTCCCCTCTATGACACTCCACTCTACACCACTCCACTCTATGCCACTCCACTCCACTCTATTTCTCAACACTCTACTGCACTCCATTCTATTCCACTGTACAACAATCTACTTCACTCTATGATGCCCTATGCCACTTCACACCACTTTACTCCACTCTACGCCACTCAATTATACTCCGCTACACTTTATGCCCCCCACTCTACAACACTTTACACCACTACACTGTACGCCACTGTACTCTATACCACTCCACTCCACATCACGCTATGCTACTCCACTCCACTCTATGCAACTCTTCTGCACAACTCTCTACTACATTTTATGCAACTTGACTCTATGACATGCCACACTAAGACAATGTACTCCACTTTAAGCTCCTGCACTCCAGGAGACTGCACACCACTTTACTCCACTCTATGCCACTCCAGGCCATGACAGTCTACTCCACTACACACCACTCTAAGCCACTCTACAACACTCAATGACACACTACGCCAGCCACTCTATGCCACTCCACTCTATGCCACTCCATTCGATGACACTCTACTCCACTCTACACCACACCACTCCACTCCACTCTATAACATTCTATGACATTCTATTCTATGTCATTTAACTCTACCTAACTCCACTCTTCTCCACTCTACAACACTCTACTCTGCACCACTTGCCCTACTCTATGATACTCCTCTCTGCTCCATTCTAAGCTACTCTAGTCTAAGACACTTCACCCTGCCACCCTCAACACCACTCTGCTTTATGTTACAGCACTCTACGACACTACTCCGCTTTATGCCACTCCACTCTATGCCACTATATCCCAATCCACTCTATGGCACTCTACCCCACATTATGCGACTCCACTATATGACACTGTATGCCAGGCCACACCACTCCACTCCTCATCACTTTATGTCACTCCACTCTATAACACTCTACAACACTCTGCCCCACTCTACGACACATTTTATGCCACTTTACTTTGCTCCACTCTATGCCACTCCTCTCTTTGACACTGTATGCCATTCTACTCTACGCTACTCATTTCTTTGACATGCCACTCTATGACACTTCACTCTATGCCACCTAATGCTACTTGACTCTACAATACTCTACTCAACTCTACACCTCTATACATCACTCTACACCCCACTCTTCAACACTCTTCCCCAGTGCACTCTACGAAACTACTCTATTCAACTGTACACCACTCCACTTTATGACACTCCATCTATGATACTACTTCATTCTATGCCACTCCATTCTGTGACACTCTAAGCCACTCCACTCTAAAATACTCAATTCTAGTCTACTATACTTTATCCCACTCCACTCTATAACACTCTCATTTCTCTACTCTACGCTACTCCACTCTATGACACTCCACTCCACTCTACTATAACCTTATAGCCCACTGCCCAAGGGCTAAACCAGTTATTAAAGGCCATGTGCGTGAGCTATAGGCCCAACCCACAGGCAAAGGCCGATAATGAGGGGGAGGGCCTTTACAAACCGGTATAGTCTGAGGCAGAAGGGCTATAATGTTATAGTAGAGTGGAGTTTAATAGATGCCACTGCAGTCTACAACACTCTCCTCTACTGAACTCTCTATGCCACTCCACTCAACTCTTTGACACTCCCCGACACTCTATTCCACTTTACACCATTCCACTCTATTGCACTCTGCAACACTCTACACCTCTCCACTCTTCCACATTCTATGACACTCTGCCACAGTCAATGCCATTCCAGTCAATGAGAATCTCCTCTAATCCACTCTAAATCACTCCACTCTAGGGGACTCCACTCTATGCCGCTCTACTCCACTCCACTGTACTTCACTTGATGCCACTCCACTCGAAAATACTCAACTCCACTCTACTACACCCCATGCCACTCCACTCTATAAAACTCTAATATCTCTATTCAATGTTACTCCAGTCTCTGTCACTCCACTTTATGACTCTCTACTCCACTCCACATTACGAAACTCTATGCCACTCCACTCTACACACACTCCACTCTATAACTCTCTATGTCACTTCACTCTGCAATACTCTAAGCTGTTTACTCCATGACACTCTACTTCCCTGTATGCCACTCTACTCCGTTCTCCATCACTAAACACTATGCTACTCAACTCTAATCTACACCACTCCACTCTACAGCACTCTATGCCACTCTAGACCACTCCATTGTGTGCCACTCTACACTGCTCCACTCTCCTCCACTTTATACCACTCCCCTCTACGACATTCTACTCTGCTTTATGACATTCCACTCTATGACAGTCTATGCCATCCCACTCTGACACTCTACTCCACTCCACTCTATTCTGCTCCACTTATGACTCTCAATGCCATCCCACTCTATGTCATTCAGCTCTTAGATAGTCCACTCTATGAGACTGTTCCATTCTATGCCATTGCACTGTATAAGACTCTACTCCACTGCTCTCATTAAAACTCTTAACACACCACTTCACTGCATGCCACTCCTCTCTATGACACTCTTCTCTACTCTACTGTGATTCTCCTGAGGCACAGCCGGGAGTTAGTTGATTTGCTGCTAACTGAGCATTGTTTGCACATTAATTTTTAAACTACTGAAGACTGTTAGGTCTCTACCAAGAGCTTTGCTTTTACATTTACACTTTTTTAAACCTCCCGCAATCCCGTTTACCGGCGCAGGCAGTCCGGCGGTGGGAATACGGGTCCGCAATCTTGAGGGTGGCGAGAGGTCAGTAGGCTATGCTTTGTGTCCCTGACGATATTTAAATCGCAATCAGTCGCGTACGTGCAGCGGAAGAGTGCAGCGGACGTGCCAAAGGCAAGCCCTTCTGCACCCGTCCGCGCCAGTACATCACCTTTCGCAAGGACCGCTGGTCGGGCTCGCCTGGATTTTGCACCTATACCAAGGAGGAATTATTAGCCGTTAATCCCACAGTTAAGTTGTGCAGTGCACCTCTATTAAACATCGGCACTTTGATTTATCGCATGGTAATGAGATCTGTAGCTTGCTTGCAGACCTGGCTGCGTACCAACTTAACCAACTGGTCCCCGGCCCCACCCATTTGGCTGGCCATTTGTTGGACCCTATTTTCTCGAATAGTCTGTCTGCAACTGTGGAGACTCCTAAACCCATGGGTTGGACTGACCATTCACTGGTAGTAATGTCTTTTCCGGCTTCAGAGCCCCCCAACAAAGCTACCCAACTGCCTGTCTTCAAACGCCCTTGGCGTAAATTGAGCTTGGAGGATTTTCACGCACTTCTCGGCATGAATCATCTGGGAACTCTTAATAACGCTGAGACAGGTTATAGCTTGTTCTGCGATTGGATCACCCAAGGGCTTGACTCTCTTATTCCGGCTAAGTGGTCTGTGATGCCAGTCCCTGGTATAATGAATCATTGTCCACCTTAAGGAAGGCCTGTAAGAGATCAGAGCGCGAGTGGAGAAAGGACTACGACCCCAGGAAAAAAGTATGCTCCTATGCAGATGATACGCAGCTGGTGGTGGCCCTGGCTGAAGGTTCAACATTGAATGCCTCTAGGTTCAGAGGCGGCCTGGCTGCCGTTGCAGAATGGATGATCACTAACTACTTACAGTTGAACGCTAGCAAAACTGAGGTTTTGTTAGGAGGGAAGAACTTGAGCTTGTGGAGTGAGCGATGGTGGCCGAGTGTCCTGGGTAGTACTCCTATTCCCAAGGCAGTGGTTAAGAACCTAGGGGTATGGATGGATTCCTCCCTCAGTTTTCAAAACCATACAAAAAAAGTTGCCGGCGCATGCTTTGGACTCCTACGGGGTCTTAAGCCCCTTCTGAAGTTTTTCAATCCACCAACGTGCCAGCTGATTGTCCAGTCAGCTATTCTATGTCGATTGGACTATGTCAGTTCTCTCTTATTAGGGGCCAATCAAGCTGAAATTACACGGATGCAGCGCGTTCAAAACGCCGCAGCCAGAGCCTTGTTGGGGTTCCCGCGGTCTTGCCCCGCTGCTGGCGCCATTCAGAGACTTCATTGGCTTCCCATGGTGGAGCGCATTCAATTTAGGGCGTTGTGTCTTTCTTTTAAGATTCTGAAGCTGGCTTCGCCTAGCCTGCTTGGTAACTTGCATACTCCACATGTTCCCCCACGTCAGCTGTGCTCCTTGGGGCAGCACTTGGTTACTGTTCCCCATGTGAAATGTCTTCGCGCAGGGGGCCGGTCCTTTCGCTGCATGGCAGCCAAGTTATGGAACTCCTTGCCTGTTCAGATCCGTAGGATGGAATGTTTGCTGGACTTCAGGAAAGCGATTAAAACTTTCCTTTTTCCCTCACCTTAGTCTTCTTGGTCACTCTTTCTATTCTTGACGTTCTATGTCTTAGTGTTTAGGTCCGCTCTCTGATGCTGGCAGCGCCAGGATGCCCCTTTGCTGGGGCAGCTGTGCGCTAGAAATCCGAATAACATAACATAACATAACTACTCTAACCTTACAGCCCGCTGCCCGAGGGCTATACCAGTTGTTAAAGGACATGAACCGAGTTATAGGCCCGAGCCGCAGGCTAGGGTCTATAGCGAGGGAGAGGGCCTTTAACAACCGGTATAGTCTGTGGCAGAAGCGCTATAGAGTTATAGCAGAGTAGAATGGAGTGTCAAAGATATCCTTCCAGTCTGCGACACTCTCTTCTACCCGACTCTCTATGCAACTCCTCTCAACTCTTTGACACTCCTTGACACTCTATTCCACTCTACACCACTCCTATCCATGACACTTTGCGCCACTCTACACCACTCCACCCTACGGCACTCTATGACACTCTACCACAGTCTACGCTATTCCAGTCTATGAGACTCTCCTCTACTCCACTCCATGGCACTCCCCTCTGGTCCGCTCCACTGTACTACACATTATGTCACTCCACTCTACTCAACTCTATGCTATTCCACTATAGACCACTCTACTCTACTTCACTCTATGCCACTCTATGCCAGTGTAAGTCACTTCACTCTATGACAGTCCACTCCACTCTATGACACTCCAATCCACTGCACTCTATGACACTCTTATTGCTCCACTCTATGCTACTCTACTCTATGATATGCCGCTCCACTCTACTCACCTCTACTCCAATCTATGCACTTTACTCTACATGACTCCATTCTATGACATTTCTTCTCCACTCTAAATTGCACGACACTCCACTCAATGCCACTCCACTCTATGACAGTCTACGCTATTCCACTCTATGGAACTCTTCTCTACTCCACTCCATGCCCCGCCACTTTGTGCCTCTCCACCCATCAATACTCCACTCTATGACACTCCACTCCAGTCTATGCCACTCAATATCATGACACTCTACTTCACTCCAAAAGCTAAAGAAAATAAAAAGGGACGATAGGGAGTATCGTGATGGACGTGTATACACGTTTGCTAAAATGTTTGATAATATACAAGGAGTAGAAGAGGACCAGAGATGAGAGGAACAGGAGTGAGGATACCCGCTCTATAAGTAGCATTTCCTCCTATTCCATCAACAGTATAGCATCCAGCACTTCACATGAGTTCCCTTTAGGGGAGGGAGCTTCTTCTTTTCAGAAGGAACTCGCAAACCTACGTATTAGCAGTAGATTACAACAAAAAAGGGACCAACCAAAAACATAGATGTATTTTATGACAAAGTAAGTGAGGAACTACATAAATTGGAGATATCTGGAAAATATATCCCTACAATACATCACAACATTACAGCACAAGAAAGGAAAACATTTAATAGGCTTAAACTGGATGAAAGCATTGTCATATGGGAGGCGGATAAGGGCGGTAATGTTGTGATTATGAATCATTGCGATTATATGGGTGAGATAAATCGCGAACTCAGCAATGGATTGCGCTATAAGAAAATTGCATGAAATCCAACTGTGAACTTAACAACTATGATAAATATGAATCTCTGAATGGAAGGCCATTGCTCTACTCACTGAGAATAAATTTAGGTACTTAAGGGTAGAATGGACCAATTATCCGTTGTTAGACCTGGCACCTTGGCGTGAGTCTCCCTTCCACTTTTTTATCGCTGTGCCTCATGTGTTTTGCTGGTGTTAGCTGCTCAGAGCACTGTGCCACTGCCAACGAGTGCCACAGTGCAAGTGCTCCCTATATAAAATGTATATGTTGGTTGGATTCCATGATTGGCTTATTTGGTTTACTGTCAGACCCCAGTAAAGGGCACCAGGAGTGCCCAGGGCTTGTAAATACAAATGCTGCTGGTAGGATTGCAGCACTGGTTGTGCCACCCACAGAAGCGGCCTGGTAAAATGTGTCTAAGGTCTGCCATTGCAGAACCTGCGTGCAGTCTGGTACTGTCATGCTGACTGGGAAAGTGCACCCACTTGCCAGTCCCTAAACCGTCCCTTAACTTCCTATTAGTCACCCCTATGGTAGGCCCAAGGACAGGGTGCATTGTAAGCATAAGGTAGGACAAGCCCTGATGTGTGTGGCATGTCCTAATAGTGAATTACAGCCATTTTCATTTTTCACTATTGTAAGGCTACCTGTTCTCCATAGGCCAGAATGGGCTGTTAGAATTGTTACATCCTATGATCCTAACAGACCCAGGGAACATGGTAGAAAATCGAGTTTAGTATGCCTGAACTCAGAATAATAAAATACATCTTTTATCAAAGTTTATTTTAATGTTCTGTGTTTGCAAATCCCACTTTTAGAAAGTTTCATTGGCTTGCCTAACCATTTCAGCCCGTCTCTGCGCTGATGTGTATCTGCTGTCTGGTTTGTGTGAGTGACAGAGCTGGGGAATTCCAGGAGACAGGCTGGGCAGCCAGGTGGTGAATAGGAAGATTACACCAGGATGGGTGGACGGAGTGCACCTGGACTTTGAATATGGCTGTGCTCTGCAACCACAATGCTGGCTCCACCTCCTGTGGAGTGTCTGATGTCTCGGCCTGGACACTGAAAGCAGAAGCCTGCATCATGTCAACAAAGTGCTCAGAAACACGCCGAACTAGGCAAGGGCCCCCCTGGCCTGCAAGAACAAAAGAAATGTAGTATAAGTATAGGAGCCCTGCTCCTAAGAAATCAGATCCTGCTACAAGACGAACCTCTGCCTGAGGGGAAGGAATCGGGAAAGCTGTAGGAGGAGTACTGTCCCTGACCTGGGGGATTGGCCTGCAGTGGTTGCCTTGCTACTGAAGGAGAGGAGAAAGATTGCTGACAAACTTTATTTCCACTTGTGCTGTTTAAGATCTCCAAGGGCTTGTGACCGAGCTTGCACCCTGAACGAAGTCCCAGGACCAGTGGACTTCACCCCCCCTTGAGAACCGCCGCCGAGAACCGCCATTCTCCCCGTGAAGCTGACGCCGAGAGAAGTATGCGCCTCCTAGATCGGCGCGTACACTGACAAGCCTGTGCCCAGCTGTCCGGCCCAAACAACGCGACTAAGGCCCCCCTATGAGTCGTAGCTCGCAACTTGAAGGAAGGACTTCGTGACGCACTTTTATTGCCCCCTCTCCGCATCGTACTGCTCAGCGTGCCCCCCTACCCCTGTTGTGGGCAGGCTGCTGTAGAGTGGTTGGGACATCGCTCACCATCGGAACGTACTGCCTGCTTCGCACCGCGCTTCAAGAAAAGGCGCCGCTCTCAAGATACGGCTCGTATGCCGCAACGAAGAGCCAGCGCACCGTACTTTTGCACCGTCCCCTCAAGCATCGTGACTAAGGGCCCGCTCGTAAGCTTCTTTCCAGCCCGTATGAACCGCACGAAAAAAGCGAAGCGCACAGAACTAACGAAATATGCTTCAAACCAAGAACTGCTTCTTACAAATTGTATTGTGGGCCCGTTTATCGTTATTGGGTCTTGTGATAAGTCTACTTATATAAAAGACATTATATTTTGATAAACCAGTGTGGAGTCCATTTGTGGGGGTATCATTGAATTACTGTGTGTGGTCACAATTGCTTAACCATTGCGCCCTGAGATAAGCCTTGTCTGCTCACGCCAAGCTACCTAGAGGGTGAGCAGGGGTTATTGTTGGAGTGTAACCCCTTACCATGACTAGAAGGGAGGATACCTGCTTGACACAAGTCCCTACCTGTGTCAACCAGAGAGTCCCAATTCTAACATCCGTGCATTTACATCTTGCCGAAAATGTATAAGTCAGATCTGTTCCCTCCTGGTCGTCCAATCATCTCTGGGGTTGGTTCACCAACAGAAAAACTCTCTGAGTTTGTCGATTTGATGCTTCAAAAATATGTGGTAAATTTTCCCTCATACATTCATGATAGTAAAGACATCTTGGTCAAATTCAAAGACTATGGGCCTCATGTAGCTAGCTAAATACCGGTCGGTAACGGACGAAATTCGGTAAATATCCCGTTACCGACCGGTATTTAGCTATTTGAGATGTAGGAGGCATATTTCAGGGTTCGGTAAATTACCGAATCGGTAAAATACCGATTCGCTAAATCCTGAATGTAGGGAGCACTCTAAAGAGTGAAAATTAGTATTAAGAATTCGTTATTTACCACCAAATACAGGTTGGTGATAAATAACGAATACCTTGCAAAAAGTAATATCTTGCAGATTTAAGAGTGCCATGTGGCAGACATACATGCCCTTAGGGCATGTATGTGCGCCACATGTGCACACATGCAAGATTCAGGGGTGCAACAGGGTGTCAATGTGACACCCTGCCACCTTGCCCCCTGCCACCCTGTGACACCTTGCCACCTTGCCCCCCATTACCGAATCGGTATTTACCGAATCGGTAATGAGGAATACCTTCGCATTGATTCCTATGGGCCTCCAGGCCCATAGGAATCAATGGGAAGGTATGCCTCATTACCGAATCGGTAAATACCGATTCATAATTACCGAATTATTCCGATTCGGTAAAATTTACCGAATTATTACCTACATCACATTTACCGATTCATAAATACCGAATCGGTATTTATGAATCGGTAAATGTGAGGCTACCTACATATGGCCCCAAGAGTGGTCGGATGAATTGATGTTTGTCACTTCAGACGTGGAAAGCTTATACATCTGCATACGAAAAGATCTTGGTGTTTTGGTGGTACAATCTTTTTTGGAAAAAGAAGGTGCTGATTTGTATGCCTTTAATGAAATGATCATGGAGATGATTGATATCATCCTTAGTAACGACTTTTTCCTGTTTGATAAATGTTGGTTTCAGCAGATACTGGGTACAGCCATGGGCTCCAGGTTCGCTCCCTCTTACACCTGCCTCTTCATGGGGTGGTTTGAGAGGGAGCTCGCCTGGGGCAGACGTGCCTCCCCCTGGACTGATAACATCGTGTTCTGGGGGAGGTACATAGATGATATCATTTGTCTATGGTCAGGGTCCCTTGACTCATTACAAGAATATTTCACATATTTAAATAGCAATTAATATATTGTGAAATTTACCATGGCCTTTGATAAGGAGAAAATCTATTTTTTGGACATAAGTTTTATGTCAAAGAAGGAATTATACAGAATACCCTTTATAGGAAAGACACAGCGTGCAACGGGATACTACATGCAGACAGAGCACACTCCAAGTCCGTTGTTCACAATATCCCCTATGGGGAATTAACACGGATTAGGAGAAGTTGTAGTGAAGAAGACACATATCTCCATAATATCGTAGAATCTAAAAAAAGATTCCTCCAGAGGGGTTATAAAAGTGAGCTTCTTGATAAAGCCATAGAAAGAATGTAACTTTTGAAGAGCGAAGACACTTTCCGAGATAAACCAAAGAAAGCTAAAGAAACTGCGACTAACAATTCTGTTAGATTCATTACACAGTATAACACCAATAGTAGTAAGATTTACAACATACTGAAGAAGAATTGGGGAATTCTTAAAGAGGTTCCTGGTGTGAAGAGCTGTCTTACCAATGTACCCTCTGTCACCTATAGAAGGGGTAAATCATTGCGTAATCTTTTATGTCCTAGTTACGTCACCAACAAAAATGAAACTTGGCTGCCGCCAAAACCAAAAGGCTTCTTCATGTGTGGATCATGCAACATCTTCCCTTGTGGCAAGAACAACATTTCCAACTTTTCCTATAATACTTCGAAGATATACAACATTCTCAATTTAAGAACTGCAATAGCACACGTGTCATCTATGTGATAGGATGTACCTGTGGGATCATTTATGTGGGGAGTACAGCTCGCCCACTAATGAATAGAATACAAGAACATCATAGGGCGATACTCAATGGAGACAATAGATACCCCCTGAGTAAACACTACAAAAAAGTACACCCTGATGACAATTCCTTTTGGTTTCATGGCATTGGCCATGTTCCAATTGGAACTAGAGGTGGCGATAGGGAACTCCAGGTTAGACAAAAAGAGGCAAAACGGATATGTCGCTTAAGGGCCACACAGATGGGCCATAATACAGACAGGGAGCTCCATTATTTTTTGGCTGAACACCCAGATTGATGGGGTCTCACTGATACTGATATTGTTCTTGTGGTTTGCTTTTCTCTGTATATGATTGCTTGGATGAAATTTCCAAACATAAGTTAAAGGTGGAATGTTATATTTTTATATCTTTTCATCCCGGATGACCAGAAAACATGTCTTAAACATGTTATAAAAAGATGATCTTCTCAGCTGTTTCTTAGTTTGCTATATATGTAGTTGTATTGTGATCAGCCCATAAATGCAAGAGAGGTTGTGTTAGCACGTTGTTTTAAGACTTTGATGTATTTCTATGTTGACAGAATCCCCTCTTTTCTCACATCTTTTCTCTGTTCTTGTCTGTACAAATCACTATTTGGTTGTTTTGTTTTTTCACTTCAATGACATGGAGGCATTATTGTTTCCTATTTAGATATATTGACATTTGCTTTGATGTTTAGCGCTTGCCAGTCATGTAGATCGAGCACCCTCTGCTTGTTAGACCCATATCCTGTAACATCTTTAAAACATTGTACAATATCCAGTTTTAATGGACGCGCTATTGGACAGCTGCTGCATGACAAATATGTCAATTTACACATATAAGTGCCATTTTTTATGGTGACTATTGCCTTATTGTTTTGATTCAGACACAAGTTTTACGTTATTGCCCGATGCCCCGGCTAATACAGTTTAATGTTAGTAATAAAAATATTATATAAGCGTCGGCGTATGTTCATTGTTGTTACACCGTTTTTTAATAAGATGCGGTATTTGCGTTACTATTTGATATCCTGAGTAATATATTGTTTGTATCTATTTACATATATATGATACAAACATTGCCCTATACATGTCAGACATAGATCTGCAGTTAAATTTAAAGAAAACGTTTTTAATGACATGTGGGGGCAAGAGACCTAAGTATAGACCTCATCATTTGGGTAGAGTCATTATTAATAGAGTGTCAACTCTTTCTTTTTTAGGGATGCTATTCTGCAAAAATGGTACTTGGAACAAGCATATCGAATCATGTAAAATGACATTTTTAAGAACCACTGAGGGTATTTTTAGATTCGCAGCAAAATCGGGAAACAAATCCATACGGGAAATGTTATCATTGTATAGGAGTAAGTGTGTCTCAGGGGTTTGTTATGGTGCAGCGATATGGGGGGGAGCAAACACGGGCGCACTACAAATTAAGGAAAATACGTTTTTAAAAAGACCGTTGGCTGTACCTAGTGCTACTGCGAACATCATCGTACACAAATAACTATTTGTACCATATTTAAGTGACACAATAAACATGGCATGCCTTATACTTTGGCATGGGCTATAGGCAAAAGAAGAAACTAAGTTCACAAAAGATCTAATAATGGACTGCCTAGCTCTTGACCATAGTTCGAAAATACCATGGCCGGAGTACATTTTTAAACTTTTAATGAAATGTAAAGTAAATATTGATAGAAACAATCCTATTACAATACAGGACTATAGTAAAAGTGATTTGAAATCAAGATACTTAACCGCAATGGAGCAGGAACGGGAAAGGGATGCCAGTCAAAAACAGAGTAGGATTAGTTATTGTGAAAGCCCGCTTATGAGGGGCATCCAGTTATATTTGACATTGGTAAGGAATACCCATCATAGATTCTACCTGACCAGGTTGAGGATGGGTACCTTACATTATTTAATTGACTTTCCAAGAACCAAAAAATGGTGCCATATATTACCACCTTGTCCATGTGATGGTAAATCTTTACAATCAACTCTGCATTTTATACTTTTCTGTCCTTTTTATATGGGTATCCGGAAATCAGTTTTAATACCCCTCTTTTTAAGAAACACACTTTTAATTACAAAAATGCATTTAATATGGTTTGTAGTCTGGATAACATGAAAACAATAAGTTCTGTCATTCGTTTTGTACAACTGTCAATTAGGAAGAGAAAAGAACATGCACATCTGGGTGTACTGTTATACGAAAGATAGGACAAATAATTATAATTTACTTATGTATGCTTTTATATATCTATATGCACTTATATGCACTAGCACTTTATTACATATACTGTGGCAGCTTGTACTTCTGTATTTATGGTACTTTCATGCACTGATAACTTACTAAATTCATATTGATACTATCCCCATGAAAAGCTCAATGTGTAAAATTGATTTTAATTTTGATGATTGATTATGATGTAATATATGAATGTTTTTCTTTTATTTGTGTACTAGCATGCTTTTATGGTGTTTGTTTTATTTACACCGAATAAAGCTATTTGAATTTGAATTTGATACAAACATTGCCATATGCTAAAGCCGATTGTATACTGATTGCAATGTAGGCATTATAAGATGGCCGCCACGTACGAAGGGACATTTCCTTCACAAACGCCGTTTTTTATGTTTTTTTACTCTGCAAAGCGCCCAGACATAGATACACCAATCACGCCCCTTTTCTGATGCACTTAAATTTGGCGTGAGTTTTGGCTATAGTTTGCTGCCAGTTATTAGGCTGTTCGGCATGCCGGTTTCTTACAAGAAAATTATGGACTATCGGACGCTTAGGGAGGGAGGCACGCTGGGGCTAGTGGGCATGTGTTAATACAATTTGCCTATGAGTGTTGCCTGTTTTGCTAAAAAATCCTGGTTTATTGTTAGTCAATCTTTTTATAAAATGCCTAGACTTCCGGGATGGTACGACAATGAACCGCTGATTTTTGTGGAGTACAGAGTGTACTTTCTCAGGGTATGGTTTTTACTGTTTTGAGACATGAATTAATTGCATTAGAGCAGGTACGCGTACAGAACGCCATTATAAGTGTTTAGGGTTTTCCGTGGCACCGCTCTCACTTCTCTTGTTACCTTGTACGAGATTGGTTTAAGCAACCAGTTATTGTCACGTGGAATTTTTTAACTTTGGGTTTCTCCTTATGGTAATTGCTCTTTATGTCACACATTTTATATATTTTTTGTGTTTATAGATCCGGATTCTAACCACACATGTAAAGAATTGTTTTTCTTCTGTTGGAACCATACTCCGTGTTCCTCCCGTTTATCTTAATATGGAAACGAAATCTATATGATGGATAACTTATGGGTCTGATACTAATTTGTTCGCTTATTGAGTAAAGGACATGTATGTATTGTATTTGATGCGTTTATTCTCTTCTTTAAGTGATGATTGTCAAGTGGGTATTATATCCACTATGAATTGGTAGAGCAGATCTGCTTCATGTTTGTTAACAATTCGGCGCTCTTACAAGATTCTTGCCTTTCCTTTGATTGTTTTGATTTTTATTGGATATTTATTCAGAGGATGCGATTCATACTTATAAATCTTGGACAATGACACATAATGTTTACTCTCTTTTGATCATTAGATTTGAACCTTGATGTTTCATCTATGTACATCTATGCTGAACACTCTCCAGTAATCTAATCTTGGTTTTCGTGGATACTGTATAAATCGCCTTTTCAATATTATTCATCTCAATTGATCCATAGGTGAGAATGTGTTTTTTTTAATCGGTATTAGGTTATGGTTACCTTTGATCCAATAATGGGCTTTTGGTGTTTTTCTTGGATTTTCTTGTATTTTATACATATCTTGGGCTCTTCATCACATTATATTTTTGGGGGATTTTGTCTCTCTAGGTCCCTTTGGTCTTAGGTGCACTTCGGATGCTATTAACTCCAGCTTATATCTGAAACACATTCCTTTTTTCAAATCTTTTATTCTTTTTCTCTCTTCAGCTTGCCATTTCCAGATTTAATCTTTTTGATTATTTATTGAATTTATATTGATGACTAACAAATTGTTTCCCACCAATCGTTTTCAAATCTAAGTTTGATTATGATGCAAAAAAATATTTTATTTTAGAAACTAATATTAGTTTCTTATGTTTTTAATAGAATGTGTACATCTCAAATTGATTATGATGTGTCCTTTTTCATGTGTACTCATGTGATGTTTGTTTCTGTCAATATGACATATGTAGATTGTTTGTGTTTAATATGTATGTCTTTTTAATATGTATGTTTGTCTATTGTCTTATGTACAGTTGAAGTTTGTTATGTGCTTATGTCGGTTGTCGTAATGTAATTGGTTTTTATGTAACTTTCACTGTCCTGAAGAAGTTCCTTGGCAAAAGGGACAAAACGGGTTTGCTGTTTGCCGTTCTCTTTACGATTTTTTGGAATAAAGCAAGATAAATGGAAATCACTTGGGGCTCTGAATGACTCCTGTTGAGTGCACCTTCCTTATTTGTCAAACTCTACTCCACTCTACTCAACTCCACTTTACAACACTCCACTCTATGCCACTCCACTCTCCAACACTCTATGTCACTACACTCTACACAACTCCTCTCTACAATACTTCTCTCCATGACACTATACTCCACTCTACTCCTCTCTACACCATTCCAATCTATGACACAGTAATCCTCTCCACCCTATGAAATTCCACTCCACTACACTTCAATCCACTTCATGACATTCTACTCCACTCCACTCCATGACACTCCTATTACTCCACTTTTTGCCACTCCACTCTACTCAGCTTTACTCCACAATACGCCTCTCCACTCTATGTACTCTACTCTGCACCACTCCGCTCTATGACATTCTATGACACTTCACTATACAACACTCTATGACACTCCAATTTATGCCATAATACACCTCTCCACTCCACTCCACACTCTACCCCACTGCACTCTATGCACTCCACTCCAAGACACTCTACTTCACTCTACAACACTCTATACCACTCCATGCCAGTATATGCCACCCCACTCTATGACACTCTATTCCACCCTACACTACTCCACTTTTTGATACTCTTTGCCACTCTACATCAGTCTACATCTCTCTACTCTGCTCCACTTTATGCCACTCTACTCTATAACACTCTATGACATTCTGTTCTATGACAATCTACATTTTTCCACTTTACCACATTCTCCTCTACTCCACTCTATGCCGCTCCACTCTACACCACTCACCTCTTGGACACTCAACTCTATGACACTCTACTCAACTCAGTACCACTCTACTCTACGACACTGTACTCCACTCCACTCTACTCTACTTTATGCCACTCCATGCTACAACACTCTACTCAACTCTACACCACTCTATAACACTCCACTCTGTGACACTCCATGTCACTTGACTCTACTCCACTCTAGGGCACACCACTTTATTGCACTCTATGCCATGTCACTCTATAACACTACATTCGAAGACACTGTTTTCCACTCTGCTCCACTCTACACCACTCCATTTTGCAACATTCTAAGCTACTCCACTCTATGATGCTCCACTCTATGACACTCTTCTGCACTCTATTCCACTCTATGCCCCTCTGCTCTATGACATACAACTCTATGGGCTCCACTGTATGCCATCCCACTCTGTGACACTCTACTTCACTCAACGACACTCTACTCCACTCTACCACACTCTACCACACTCCACTGTACGGCACTCTATGCCACTCCACTCTGCGACACTTTATGCTGCTCCACTCTATGACTGATTCAGTGCCATGCCATTTTACTCCACTCTACACTACTCCACTCTACTCCACTCTATGCAACTTCACTCCATGACACTCTACTCTACTTTATGCCATTCCACTCTATGATACGCTACTCTACTCCACTCTGTGCCACACTACTCCACAACACTCTGTGCCCCTCCACTCTACACCAATCAACTCTTTGATACTCAACTCTACAAAACTCTACTCCACTCTGTGCCATTCTACTCTAGAACACTCTACTCCACTTCACTCTAGGCCACTCCACTCTATGCCATTCTACTCCACTGTATGACACTCCACTCTACTCCACTGTATGCCACTTCACTCTATACCACTCCACATTACAACACTTCACTCCAAGACACTCTACGCCACTTTACACCACTGTAAGCCTCTCAATTCTACAACACTCCACTCTACGACACTCTACACCACTCTACTTCACTCTATGACTGTCCTAATTCTCCTCTCGCCACCACTCCACTCTATAACACTCTGCTACACTTTCACCACTCCATTCAACAACAAACAATGGCACTCCATACCACAACACTCTTCACCACTCCATGACACTCCTATTACTTCACTGTAAGCCACTCCACTCTATTCTACTTTGGTATATGACACTCTACTGTATTCAACTCTACTCTACTCACCACCTCTTCCCTCTATGCATGGCACTCTACACCACTCCACTCTAGAATACTCTATTTGACTCCACTGCACTCTATGCCACTTGACTTTAAGCCACTGAACGGCCCTTCACTCCACTCCACCCCACTCTACTCTACTCAACCCATTTCACTCCACTTTATGGCACTCCACACTAGGACATTCTACTCCACTCTACGAAACACTACTCCTCTCTACGACTTCCTGTGCCACTCCACTCTACGCAACAATGTGCCACTCCACTCTACTCCACTCTAGTTCACTCTAAGCCACTCCACTTTATGACACTCTATGCCACTCTAAACCACTGCACTCTACACCACTCCACTCTGCCCCACTTTATGCCATTCTACTCCATACCACTCTACAACACTCTGTGACACTCCACTTTACGAAAAATCTACACCATTCCACTCTACCACACTCTCCTCTACTCCAGTCTATGCAATTCCACTCTATGACACTCTATACTACTCCACTCTGCACCAATCAGCTGTTTGACATGCCACTCTAGGATATTCACCTCTATTGTATGCCACTCCACTCTACAACACTCTATTCCACTCCACTCTACTCTACTTTATGCCACTCCATTCTTTGACACTCTACTGAATTCTACACCAGTCTACTCCACTCTACAACACTCCACTATGTGACACTTCATGCCATTCCATTCTATGACAGTCCACACCATTCTATGCCACTCAGTTCTATGACCATCTACTCCACTCTCCACCACTCCATTCTACGACACTCTAAGACTCTCCACTCTGACACTCTACAGCACTCCACTCCATGACATTCTACACCACTCTACTTAATGCAGTCCACTCTGCGACACTCTACTCCACACTACTACACTCCACGATACTCCATGCCACTCTGTGACACTCAACTCCATTCTACTCTGTGACACTTTACCCCATTCTATGTCATGCCATGCCATGCCACTCTACCCCACTCTACGCTTCTCCACTCTAAGACACATTATCCCATACCACTTTATGACACTCTACACCACTCCACTCTACTCCACTTTATGTCACTTCACTCTACGACACTCAGCTCCACTCTATGCCACTCCACTCTACGACACGCTACTTTATGCCATTCTACTCTACAACACTCTATGCCACTCCTTTCTATGCCACTCACCTCTTTGACACTCCATTCTATGAAACTCTACTACACCCTAAGCCACTCTACTCTACAACATTTTACTCCACTCTACACCACTCTACTCTCTGATACTCTATTCCACTCTACTCCATTCTACTCCCCTGCATAACACTCCACTGTAAGCAACTCCACAACACTCTATGTCCCTCCCCTCTACTACCCTTCACTCCATGAGACTATACCCCAAGACACTATACCCCACTTTACTCCACTCTGTCACTCCATTCAATGACACTCTATGCCACTCCACTCTATGACACTCGTATTACTCCACTCAAGGCACCTCCACTCTAGAACACTCTATGCCACACAACTCTATGACAATGTACTCTACTTCACTCTACTCCACTCTTTGCCACTCAACTCAATGCAGTCCACTCAACTCTTCAACATTCTGCTCCACTCTACTCCACTCTATGACACTCCATACTGTGACACTCTATGCCACTCCTCTTTGTGACACTCTATGCTACACCACTCTATTGCACTCTATCTAACTCTATGCCACTCAATGGCACTTTACTCTACTCTATGATGCTCTACTCCACTCTACTCCACTTTACAACACTTTACTCCACTCTACAACACTCCATTCTACAACATCCTATGACACTCCACTCTATGATACTCTGCTCTACGTCACTCTACGTTAATCCACTCTATGGCACTCTAAACCACTGCACTGTAGACCACACCACTATACTCCACTTTGTGTAACTCTAATCTATGCCACTTCACTCTAGTTTATGCCAATTCATTCTATGACACTCTACTCAATTCTGCAGAACTCTACACCACCATACTCCACTCTACGGCACTCCACTCTGCCACACTTTATGCCACTACACTCTATTATAGTCTACTCCACTCTACAATGCTCTATGCCACTCAACTCTTTGGCACTTCATTCTAAGACACTCTACTCCACTCTCCGCTGCTCTATTTTAAAGGACTCTAACCCACTCCGCTATATGACGCGCCACTCTAGGGCACTCTACTCCACTCCATTCTACTCTATGAGTATACACTCCTTTCTATGCACTTCCCTCTACGCCACTCCACTCCGCTCCATTCTACTCCACTCTGCGACAATCCACTGGATAAAACTCCATGCCGCTCCACTCTGTGACACTCTTCTCCAATCTACGCCACTCTCTTCCATGCCTCTTTACTCAACTCTATGCTACTTCACACTGTGACACTCTAGGACACTCTATCCCACTCCACTCCATGCCACTCTATACCCCTCCACTCTACTCCACTTTACTGCACTTCACTCAATGACAATCTACTCCACCCTGTGTCTTCTACTCTACTCCACTTTGTGCCACTCTAATCTATGCCACTCTACAACACTCTACGACACGCCACTCAACAACAATCTACACCATTCCACTTTACAACACTCTCCTCTACTCCACTCTGTACAACTCCACTCTATGATACTCTATGCTACTCCACTCTGTGCCACTCAACTCTTTGACTTTCCATTCTATGACACTCTACTCCACTCTATGCCACTTCTCATTACAAAACTCTATGGCACTCCACTCTACTCTACTTTATGACACTCCATACTATGACACTCTACTCAACTCAACACCACTCTACTCCACTCCACTTTGTGACACTCTACACCACTCCACTCTATGACAGTCTACTCCACTGTATGCCACTCCACTCTACAGCAATATACTCCACTCTATGCCACTCCACGCCACTTCAAACTGCTACACTCTACACCACTCCACTCTATTCCACGTTATGCCACTATACTCTATGCCACACTAACAAACTATCCTCTATTCTACTCTAAGCAACACCACTCTATGCTATTACACTCTGTGCCACCAAACTCTTTGACACTCCACTCTATGGCAATGTATGTCTCTCTATGCCACTATATTCTTCAACACTCTATTGCACTCCACTCTACTCCACTCTACAGCACTCCACTCTACGATACTCTACTCCACTCTACTCCATTCTACTCCACTGCATTACACTCCACTCCACGGTATGCAACTCCACAACACTCTATGTCCCTTCACTCTATGATTCTTTACTCCATGACACTATACTCCACTTTATTCCACTCTATCACTCCGTTCAATGAGGCCACTCAATTCTATGCCACTCCACACGACTCCACTGTACTCCACTTTACTCCACTTCACTCTATGACAATCTACTCCACTCTCATTCCACTCTACTCCACTTTGTACCACTCTAATCTATGCCACTCTGCAACACTCCACTCTAGAACAATCTATATGATTCCACTTTTCCACACTCTCCTCTATTCCACTCTATACAACACCACTCTATGACACTCTATTCTACTACTCTCCACTCTATGCTACTCTACTCTACAACACTCTATTGCACTCCGCTCTACTCTACTTTATGGCACTTCATTATATGATACTCTACTCAACTCAACACCACTCTATTCCACTCCACTCCACTTTGTAACACTTCACGTGACTCCACTCTATGACAGTCTGCTCTACTCTGTGCCACTCCACTGTACAACACCCTACTCCACTCTATGCCAGTCTATGCCACTCTACACCACTTCAAACTGCTGCATTCTACACCACTCCACTCTATTCCGCTTTATGCCATTCTAGTCTGTGTCACTCTACGACACTCCGCTCCATGAGAATCTACACCAGTCCACTCTACCACACTCTCCTCTACTCTACTCTAAGCAACTCCACTCTACAACACTTTATGCTATTCCACTCTGTGCCACCCAACACTTTGACACTCCACTCTATGGCAATCTATGACTCTCAATGCCAGTCCACTCTGTAACACTCTATTCCACTCCACTCTACTCTACTTTCTGGCAATTAATTCTATGACACTCTACTCAAGTCTACAGCACTCTACAATACTCTACTCCACTTTACAGCACTCCACTCTGCCACACTTTACGCCACTCCACTCTATGACAGTCTCCTCCACTCTATGCTACTCCATTCTGTGACACTCTACTCCATTCTGTCAGTCAACTGTACATCACTCTATTGCACTCCACTGTACTCTACTTTATGCCACTCCATTCTATGACAGTCAACTAAACTCTAGAACACATTACTCTACTCTCCACCACTCCACTCTGCAACACTTTACACCACACCACTCTATGACAGTCTACTTCACTCTACGCCACTCCACTCTATGAAACTCTACCCCACTCTATGCCACTCCACTCTATGATACTCTGCACCACTCTGTCCCACTTTATGCCACTCTACACTATGCCAATCTAGAGCACTCTACGACACTCCGCTCAATGACAATCTACATCATTCCACTCTACCACTCTCTCCTCTACTCTTCTCTATGCAACTCCACTCTACAACACTCTATGCTACTCCACTCTGTGCCTCCCAACTCTTTGACATTCAACTCTATGACACTGTACTTCACTCTATGTCACTCCACTCTGCTACACTCTATTCCACTAACTCTACTCTGCTTTATGCCACTACATTCTTTGACACTCTACTGAACTCTACACCACTCCACTCCACTCTACCACACTCTACTCTGCCACACTTTACACCACTCCACTCAATGACAGTCTACTCCACTCTATGCCACTCCACTCTACAATGCTCTATGCAACTCCACTCTATGCCACTACACTCTATGCCACTACACTTCATGCCACTCCATTCTATGACACTCTACTCCACTCTCCACCACTCCATTCTCCTCCACTTTACGGCACTCTATGCCACTCTACCCCACTCTATGCCACTCCACGCTATGCACTCTACTCTAAGGCACTTCACTCTGCAACACTCTACTCCACCCTATGACACTTCACTGCACGACACTCCATGCCACTTCACTCAGTGATACACTTCTCCATTCTACTGTATGACACTTCCCTCACACTGTGCCACACCACTTTACTCTACTCTATGCTACTCCATTCTGTGACACTCTAGGACACTTTACCCCACTCCACTCTATGCCACTATACATTCTTCCACTCTTCTCCACTCTATTCTACTTTACGCCACTTCATTTTATGACAATCCACTCCACTCTATGCCATTCCACTCTATGACACTCCACGCGGCTTTACTCTACAACACTCTTTGCCACTCCTCTGTACACCACTCAACTCTTCGACACTCCACTCTATGAAACTCTACTCCACCCTATGCCATTCCACTCTTCTCTACTCCACTCTACTGCATTCTGCACCACTCCACTCTATGACACTCTACTGCTCACTATGCCATTCTACTCCACTGTATGCCACTCCACTCTATTCCACTATATGCCACTCCACTCAACAAACCTCTATGCCCCTCCACTCTATGCCACTCCACTCTACGATTAATCACTCCCTGACACTCTACTCCACGCTACCCCACTCTGTCCCTCCATCGAATGACGCTCTAAGCCACTCCACTCTACGACACTCCACTCCACTCTACAACACTCTACTCTATGACACTCTTATAACTCCACTCTATACCACTCCACTCTACAACACTCTAAACCACACCACTCTATGACACTCCACTGTACTCTATTCCACTCTACGCACTCCACACTGTAACATCCTTCCCAGCCTGGGTACCCACCGATGACTATGCCACACACAGAGATTGGTATTACACATCTTTATTCTTTTGCGTGTAACTGCAAACTCAAAATTCTAAACCAGTCTTCATTGCATTCTGCGTTGACACTTAAGCGACATCATTTCTAATTCACAAACCCCCACTGTTAAATAAAACAAAATCTGAATAGTCATATATAAACATGTACAATTAAATCTCTTCAATCAATCTTTTTGATGCTTTACTTGTTCGACCTGATCTTCTTCTTGGAACCTCGGAACAGTTGCTACCACTGTCCAGGATCTGCGTTAATGGTGTAGAGGCAACAGCAGTCACTGATGTTTCAGACCCAGTCTCTCTTTCAACAGTTAAATCATGTGAATGATTATTTCAGTGCCTGAAAAGAGAAGAGTCTTTGATAATAGACTTCCCAGGGTGCTGGGCAGTCACCATGTGTCTTTTAGCAGACGGTGCACAGAAAGAACATCGAGTTTTAAATGTCGACATACACAAAAATTGAGTTGGAAATATTGCAATACAGAAATATCGACAGCAAGAATATCGTGGTCAAGAATATCAACTGTAAGATAAGAAATATCCTTTCAGAAATTTCGGTTATTAATACAATTTGCAAAAATAAGGTTGTTTAAAATATCGATTTTTTAATTAGTGTTATGTATTTTAGTATGTATTTTATAAGCATGTGATCTATTTTTTGCATCAGTATTGCTTTTGTTTTTTGATACATATGTGTTACATTTTTAGTAGTTATTAATTTTATGTTAATACAATTTTACGTTTCTTAGTTCTATAGCTGGTTGTGGGTTTATAGGGGAATAGGGTGGGAAGTAATTTAATTATAATCAAATTATTAATATTTTTTCTATATTAATATTAATATTTATTTAATTTATATTTTATACTGTTAATTGTGAGAATTAATTTATTATTAATTACTTATCAGTTGGTTGTTAAATAATTATTAATTAATTGGTAGTTATGTTGATTGTGGATTATAGGGGAAAAGGGTGGGAAGTAATTTAATTTTAATACATTCATTAATATTTTTATATATTATTATTTATTTAATTCATATTATATAGTGTTAATTGTGGGATTTAATTTATTAATACTCATTTATCAATTGCTTGTTAACTAATTAATTAATTGGTAATTAATTATGTAATATGTTTCATTTTTTAGGAATGGGTGGTTGTGTTTATAGGGGAATAGGGTGGAAAGCAATTTGTGTATAATTAATTAAAATTTAAAAATGGCAAATGTGTAATTAATTTGAGATTTGAGTTGTCGGGTTTATGGTGGTAAAGGGTTGGAAGTAAATTCTTTTAAATTAATTAATAAGTTAATTGATATTAATTTATTAATGTAAAATGAGTTATGGAAATTGTGTAATGATTTGTAGGTATGTGCTGTGGTGTTTTTTTGAGGTAAAGGGTGTAAAGTAATTTAGGTTTAATTAATTAATTTTTAGTTAATCATTATTATTCATTTATTAATTGATAAATATTTATGGTAATTGTTAATTCTTATTTTGTGTGTGGATTTTGGTTTTATAGGGGTATCATTTGGGGGCCGATTCTGATCCTGGACTTTTATTTTACATACAAATCGGATCCGTATTTTTTTCCATACAAATCGTACAAGTCCCTTCCAACCCGTGTAGTGCGATTCGTACGGGAAAAATACATACAGATCGGCCCGATCCTTACAAATCGGATTGGGAAAAGCTGTACGACACGGACTTGTAAAAAAGACCATACAATTTGTAAAAAGGTTGTACAACCCGTCAAGTACGATTCGTACCGGGTTGTCAGCATGCGATTTGTATGGAAAATGGCCTATATACGGGGAACGACTCGTACCGGGCTACGAAGTGAACCCCTATACGCCTCATACCCTGGTATGACTCGTTCTGGGGGTACGACTCATACCGGGGTACGGGTCGTATAGGGGTATGAGGCGTACAGGGGTCCCCCACATGCGAGGCATGTGTATGGAGCGTACCCCAACATCGCGCATGTACACACCATACATACGCGATTTTGTGGTCCGCACCGTACATACGCAGTTTTGGGGTAGGCTGCGTACACAAGCGATTTTGGGGTACGGTGTTTGTACGGTGCGTACACGACCAGTACCCCTTCAGCGCGTATATACGCACCGTACCCCACTTTCCGTGTCATCGGTACACACCATACATATGCACCGTACCCCTGTATTCATGGGGTGTACGACGCATACATGGGGGGTCCATCTCGTACTGTTTTTGGGGCGTACAATGTTTTCCCGGCACTTTTTGGCTCCTGTAAAAAAAGAGCCGTACGGAGTGCCGTTTGTACGAATCGTTCTTGACGGGTTGTAAACTGCTGCCGGGAATACATGTGAACGTCGCGTGCAGGGCAATCCGAATCGGAATCGCTTGTATTTACGAGTTGTATGGTCTTTTTTACAATTTGTATGGAGAGCGTCTATTTGTACGGATCGTACTTCCTAGGTTGTAGGGGAATCCTTACGAGTTGTATGGGGAAAACGCTCCATACCACGATTTTTACAGCGTTTTTCGAGGATCGGAATCGGCCCCTTGGTGAGAAAATTAATTTTTATCTGTTTTAATTTGTTTTTTAATTATTAATATTTGTTTAATTGATAATTAATTATGGTAGTTATGGAGGTACACTTTTTGAAAAATGTTGATGTGTGTTATGAACTGTTTGGTGTTAGAGTGTAGGAAAAAAGATTACATTTATGTAAAAATTAATGTTTTTTGATTATAATTAATTTCTATTAAAAAAAGTTTTTTGTTTGTTAATTATTTTTGCATTTTCATAAAATAATATTTGGAAGATTTTTTTTATTTTTTTAACATTATAATATTTCTATTTTTTCTAATTTTTATATTTTTATATATGTTTTCTTTGTTTTTTAACATCTTTTGTGTTGTAGTAGATATTTTGTTTGTTTTTAATTTTGATTTGACTTCAGTGGGAATATTAACTTTTACCCCTCTGCTATACAACACTTTCACTTTTGTTGCACTCACTAGAGTGGGAATAATAATTTTTACTCCTTCGCTATCCAACATTTTCCCTACATTTGCACTCACTGGAGTGGGAATATTAAGTTTTACCCTTCCGCTATCCGACACTTTCCCTACTGTTGCACTCACTGGAGTGGGAATTGTAATTTTTACCCCTCCGCTATTCAACACGTTCCCTACTGTTGCCATCACTGGAGTAGGTATAGTAATTCTTACTCACCAGCTATCTAACACTTTCCCTACTGTTGCACTCACTGGGGTGGAAATAGTAATTTTGACCTCTCTGCTATCCAGCACTTTCCCCACTGTTGCACTCACTGCAGTGGGAATAGTAATTTTTACCCGTCTGCTATTCAACACTTTCCCTACTGTTGCAGTTACTGGAGTGGTAATAGTAATATTTACCCCTCCGCTATCCAAAATGTTCCCTACTGTTGCACTGAATGGAGTGGGGATATTAATTTTTACCCCTCCGCTATCCAACACTTTCCCTACTGTTGCACTCACTAAAGTGGGAATAGTCATTTTTACCCCTCCGCTATTCAGCACTTTCATACTGTTGCAGTCACTGGAGTTGGAATAGTAATTTTTACCCCACCGCTATCCAACACTTTTCCTACTGTTGCACTCACTGGATTGGGAATGCTAATTTTCGCCCCTCTGCTATCCAACATTTTCCCTACTGTTGCACTCACTGGAGTAGGAAAATTATGTTTTACCCCTCCGCTATCCAACACTTCCCCTACTGCTGCACTCAGTGGAGTGGGAATAGTAATTTGTACCCCTCCGCCACCCAAAACGTTCCCTACTGTTGCACTCACTAGAGTGTGAATAGTAATTTTTACCCCTCCGCTATCCAACACTTTTCCTACTGTTAAACTCACTAGAGTGGGAATAGTCATTTTTACCACTCCGCTGTCGAACACTTTCCCTACTGTTGCACTCACTGGAGTGGGAATAGTAATTTTTACCCCTCTGCTATTCAACACTTTCACTACTGTTGCAGTTACTGCAGTGGGAATAGTAATATTTACCCCTCCGCTATCCAAATTGTTCCCTACTGTTGCACTCAATGGAGTGGGGATATTAATTTTTACCCCTCCGCTATCCAACACTTTCTCCACTGTTGCACTCACTAAAGTGGGAATAGTAATTTTTACTCCTCCACTATCCAACATTTTCCCAATTGTTGCACTCACTGGAGTGAGAATATTAAGTTTTACCCTTCCGCTATCCAACAATTCCCTTACTGTAGCACTCACTGGAGTGGGGATATTAGTTTTTACCCTTCCGCTATCCAACACTTTCCCTACTGTTGCATTCACTAGAGTGGGAATAGTAGTTTTTACTCCTCCGCTATCCAACATTTTCCCTACTGTAGCACTCACTGGAGTGGGAATATTAAGTTTCACCCTTCCGCTATCCAACGCTTTACCTACTGTTGCACTCAGTGGAGTGGGAATAGCAATTTTTACCCCTCCGCTATTCCATACTCTCCCTACTTTTGCAGTCACTGGAGTGGGAATAGTAATTTTTACCTCTCCGCTACCCAACACTTTCCCTACTGTTGCACTCACTGGGGTGGGATTAGTAATATTGACCTCTCTGCTATCCAACACTTTACCTACGGTTGAATCTGGAGTGGGAATAGTAATTTGTACCCCTCCGCCATTCAACACTTACCCTACTGTTGCAGTTACTGGAGTGAGAATAGTCATTTTTACCTCTCCGCAAACAACACTTTCCCTACTTTTGCACTCACTGGAGTGGGAATAGAAATGTTTACCCCTCCGCTATCCAACACTTGCTCTACTGTTGCACCCAGTGGAGTGAGAATAGTAATTTATACTCCTCCACTATCCAAAACTTTCTCTACTGTTGCCCTTGCTGGAGTGGGAATAGTAATGTTTACCTATCTGCTATCCGACACTTTCTCTACTGTTGCATTCACTGGAGTGGGAATAGTAATTTTTACCCCTCCGCTATCCAACACTTTCCCTACTGTTGCACTCATTGGAGTGGGAACAATAATTTATAGCCCTCTGCTATCCAACACTTTCCCTACTGTTGCACTCTCTGGAGTAGGAATAGTCATTTTTACCCCTCCGCGATTCAGCACTTTCATACTGTTGCAATCACTGGAGTGGGAATAGTGATTTTTACCCCACCGCTATCCAACACTTTTCCTACTGTTGCACTCACTGGAGTGGGAATGGTGATTTTCACCCCTCTGCTATCCAACATTTTCCCTACTGTTGCACTCACTAGAGTGGGAATATTACGTTTACCCCTCTGCTATCCAACATTTTCCCTATTGTTGTACTCACTGGAGTGGGAATACTACATTTTACCCTTCCGCTATCCAACACTTCCTCGACTGTTGCACTCACTGGAGTGGGAATAGTACATTTTATCCCTCCGCCACCCAACACTTTCCCTACTGTTGCATTCACTGGAATATGAATAGGAATTTTTACCCCTCCGCTAACCAACACTTTCTCTACTGTTGCACTCACTGGAGTGGGAATAGCAATTTTTCCCCTCCGCTATCCAACACTTTTCCTACTCTTACACTCACTAGAGTGGAAATAGTCATTTTTACCACTCAGCTGTCGCACACTTTCCCTACTGTTGCACTCACTGGAGTGGGAATAGTAATTTTTAACCCTCTGCTATTCAGCACTTTCCCTACTGTTGCAGTCACTGGAGTCGGAATAGTAATTCTTATCCCTCCGCTATCCAACACTTTCCCTACTGTTGCACTCACTGAAGTTGGAATAGTAATTTTTACCTCTCTGCTATCCAACACTTTCCCTACTGTTGCACTTACTGGAGTGGGAATAGTAATGTTTACCCCTCCGCAATTCATCAATTTCCTTACTGTTGCAGTTACTGAAGTTGGAATAGTAATTTTTACCTCTCTGCTATCCAACACTTCCCTACTGTTGCACTCACTGGAGTGAAAATAGAAATTTTTACCCCTCCGCTATCCAACACCTTCCCTACTGTTGCACCCAGTGGAGTGAGAATAGTAATTTTTACTCCACCGCTATCCCACAATTTCTCTACTGTTGCATTTGCTGGAGTGGGAATAGTAATTTATACCTATTCGCTATCCGACACTTTCCCTACTGTTGCATTCACTGGAGTGGGAATAGTAATTTTAACCCATCCGCTATCCAACACTTTCCCTACTGTTGCACTCATTGGAGTACGAATAATAATTTAAGGCCCCCCACTTACCAACACTTTCCCTACTATTGCACTCACTGGAGTGGGAGTAGTGATTTTTACCCCTCCGCTATTCAGCACTTTCCCTTCTGTTGCAGTCACTGGATTGGGAATAGTAATTTTACCCCATCGCTTTCCAACTCTTTTCCTACTGTTGTACTCACTGGAGTGGGAATAGTAATTTTCACCCCTCTGCTATCCAAAATTTGCCCAACTGTTGCACTCACTGGAGTGGGAATATTACGTTTTACCCCTCCGCTATCCAGCACTTCCCCTACTGTTGCATTCACTGGAGTGGGAATAGTAATTCTTATTCCTCTGCTACCCAACACTTTCCCTACTGTTGCACTCACTGGAGCGGGAATAGTAATTTTTACTAGGGGTGGGCGGAATTTGCGTAGTGGCGCTATGTAAAGCTCTGCGAAACGGTATAAAATCTTCACGAGCACGCAGAGTTCCGCGAACATGCAGAATTGCTTGTTTCGCCCATTCACAATGATTTTTTCCTGTTTGAGAACGCTGTTTATTTATTTATTTATTTATTTATGGGCTTGTAACGCGCCGGCATCACACCCGAAGGTGTATCTCCGCGCGGTGCTGTGAAGAAACAGGTAGGGCAGCGCTCCAACTAGAACAGGGTTGTCTTTAGGCGTTTCCTGAAAGCTAGATGGCTCGGGCAATCTCTGAGGGAAAGGGGAAGACTGTTCCACAGACGCGGGCCCATAATGGAAAGGGCGCGACCTCCCTGTCTGGTCTTGTTATGTCTAGGAACCTGGAGTAATAGCTGATTGCTGGACCTAAGAATGCGGGAAGGGCGGTGGTATACAAATTTCTCGGCCAGGTAGTGTGGACCGAGGTTGTGAAGACTCCTGTGCACCACACAGCAAATCTTGAATTCCACCCGTTTCCGGATGGGAAGCCAATGGAGGGCCTTGAGGAGGGGCAAGGATGGAGTTCTAGGGGGGGCATTGGTCACCAGGCGGGCCGCAGTGTTCTGAACCACCTGAAGTTTATTAAGCACTCCTTCATTGGCTGCTAAGAATAGGCATGCTCGGGGGAAATATCTCGCAAACACATATTTTGAAAGCGCAAACATGCAAAAAATTCCACGAAGCCGCGGATCGTGGAATTTTTGGCAATTCCGTGTTCTCCACAGAACGCGAAATTACCCAAATTCCGCGAGCGGAACGAAATTTATCGCCCAGACCTAATTTTTACCCCTTCCGCTATCCAACACTTTCTCTACTGTTGCATTCACTAGAGTGGGAATAGAAATTGTTCCCCTCTGCTATCCAGCACTTTTCCTACTGTTACACTCACTAGAGTGGGAATAGTAATTTGTAACTCTCTGCTGTCGAACACTTTCCCTACTGTTGCACTCACTGGAGTGGGAATAGTCATTTTTATCCCTCTGCTATTCAGCACTTTCCCTACTGTTGCAGTCACTGGAGTCGAAATAGTAATTCTAACCCCTCCGCTGTCCAACACTTTCCATACTGTTGCACTCACTGGAGAGGGAATAGTACTTTTTACCTCTCTGCTATCCAACACTTTCCCTACTGTTGCACTTACTGGAGAGGGAATTGTAATTTTTACCCCTCCGCTATTCAACACTTTCCCTACTGTTGCAGTTACTGGAGTGGGAATAGTATTTTTTACCTCTCTGCAACCAGCACTTTCCCTACTTTTGCACTCACTGGAGTGGGAATAGAAATGTTTACCCCTCCGCTATCCAACACTTGCTCTACTGTTGCAAGTGCCTTACGCAAGAGGTGTTTGCTGTCGCGTATGTCCTTTGTTGGGCAGATGCTTCCAGCAGTTGGTTGCTTTTTGGACCTTTAGCGTCAATATTTTTATACTTACCATTATAAATATAGGATGTCCATATTTTTTACATCGATATTTATGACTCGATATTTGTATATGGGGATATATTGGCTGTCTATGTTCTATCAGTGAACCTTAGTAGACACCACTTAAAAAGGTTCTACACTAAATGGAACATCAGATTTTCTTCTCCCAATTTGTCGTGCAAGCACTTGATCGTCTTTCTTAAAGATAATATTTTTCACAAATCATCTTTTGTCAGTATATGCTCTCATCTTTTATTTGTTAACCAAGTCCTTCTCAAAAGTCGCTGTTTTATCTTTCTTTCTCTGATTGGGCCATTGAGGTAAATTGGTGTTCATTGCTCACCCGAACATCAATGTCACAGGATTTTCACCTGTGGTTGAGTGGAATGTTAAAAAATAAGCTCTCAAGGTAGACTTCAACATAATTCTCAAATTGAGCTTCCCAAGACTAGCACGCCGCACTGCTTTCTTTAGCGTACTCATAAAAGGCTCAATAAGTCTGTTGGCCTGTGCCCACAAAGGAGTACTGTTCTGATGCTTTATTTTCAAATGTTCTAAGAAATCTTAAAACTCTCAACTATTGGAAGGTGTACCATTGTCAGACTTCACTATGGCTGGAACACCCAGGTCACAAAAATGCCAACTAGTTTTTCAATGACTCGCTCATGAGTTTTATATGAAAGATCTTCCAATTAATGGAAATTGTATTCATACATAATCGCCAGCAGGTGATGTTCATTGTGGAGCGGACCAAAAAAATCTATGGCTCTTCTGTCCCATGCATGCTTTGGGGGCTCTGATATGTTCAAGGTGTGATGAATAGTTTTAATAGAAAGGCAGTTGCATAGATGAAAGAGCTTTCATTCCCTTCCAACCCTGTCACCAAGATAAAGAGACCAGACTTGGTCTCGGAGAGATTGTTTTGCGGCAAAGATTCCACAATGTCCTTCATGTGCCACTTCAATTATTTTCTGTTGCAGACTCTCCAGAATCAGAAGTCTCAACCGTCATAGCATAACTCTTTCCTGAGTAATGGACAGTTCATCCTTGAAATTTTTTTATTTTTGTTATTCATTATCACTGGTGAGCGGTCAAGTGTGTTGGTTCCATGACTGATGTGTGATGATATCCTTGAACTTTAACATGTCACCATGATGGCTCATGGCAGTGATAATCTGGGCTAATGAAATGTCAGCTGGTGTGCTGTATTTTTCAATGATGTTAATACAGGCCTCAGCTGTCTTGGATGTAGCACAATTACCTTGTATAGACCGTCTGAAAGAGTAGTCAGCATGGTTCTGATCCTTCCCTGGATGATGTATAAGGGTATAATTATACTTTTGTAACCATAGTCCCCATCATTCAATGAAAGGAAGTTTTTTGGCCTTTGAATTGCCAAATATAGCCAGTAAAGCTTGATGATCAGGTGCCAGCATAAAAGGCTTCTGTATAGGAATACAAGGAAATGTTCACAAGACCATACCATGGCTAAATTTTCTTTTTCTGGTTGTGAGTAAGCATGTTCTGTTTGGGACAAATGTCTACTTGCATATGCCACAATATGCCTTTGAGCCTTCGGGTTTCCACTGTGATAGGATAGCAACTAACCTGACTGATCAACAACAACCTCTGTATGAAGCTTCAAATTGAAGTATGCCATTTGAGTAACATTCCTAATGTTTGTTTAATTTTCTTAAACCTTTTCTCACATTCATTTGACCGATGAAATAAATCATTATTTTTCGTCAAATCTTTCAAAGGATCACTTAAAGTGGAAGCGTCTTGTATGTATCTGGAACAGTAACTGACTAGGCCAAGAAATTAATGCACCATAGAAACATTTTGTGGGGGGGATCAGCATTTGATGGCACTTGATTTTAGCTATTCATGATAGGCTGCATGATACATCGAATGACGGCTTGAAACAATTCTGCAGCGGATGACATACCAAAATGTAGGGCCTGATTTTGATCTTGGCGGAACTACCGTCGTTCTTCCGTGGTGGAGTTTACAAGTACCCCAGCAAGTTGATGGAATCCCGCCCATCCTATTTAGATGTATACAAGTTGAATCTCCGTCCTCATCGACAGAGTGTTTACCGTCATGTTCGTGGCTCCCCGTTGTCAACGCTGCAGACTCCTCTGCTGGTGAATAATACTCTGTCGCCATAAGGGCGGTGGGGTTGCACCGGAGATGTCACAGTTGTGCTGGCGGTGTCCTAGCAGTAGTTTCCCAATGGTGAGATTTAGTCATGGGACGCGGTCAACAATGTACCATTACTGTGGCCATTGGATGGATGCTGGCATTACACAACTGATGTATTTTGCCAAATTGTTTACACCTGCATACCACCCTATGAAGCACTGTTAATTTCAGCCCATGATCCTTTGCCATTCCAGCACAGCTCAACATTTTCCTGGAGAAGTTTTGTCAGAGTATTCTGGGGGGATATTGCGCCCTCTGTAACTTGTGCATTCTACATTTTATTTTCTTTGACTTGTGGATTAATAAAGTCATTTATTTTTAATTACATTATAATGGCAGGAAGAAGAAATCCAGGTTTTACAGAGGAAATGATGTAGCAAGCAACCTGCACACACAGGAAGAAATTAGGAAGAGGTGAAATGACCTGCAGGGGAGAGTGCACTCCCTTGCCCAAGCAACACCTTAAGATCCAGAGAACTGGTGGTGGTTCTCTCAGTCCCCTTACAACATTGTCCCTGGGAAGAGAAGGTCTTGCAGATCCTACATCCTGAAGGCTTAACAGGAATTCCTTGTAGACTGGTAAATTATACTTTAGAATGTGCCACTAAACCTCAATGTCCTTTTTTCATTTTAATTTAGATTTTGCTGACGTGTTTTGCACCTTTGTTAGACATATAAAGCTTGATATATTAGTATAACTTATTTTGTCTTGTTCATTTGTTTGAATGTAATTTGTTGTAATTCAGATTACAGATTTCAATCTCCTGTACAGTTCACGTGATATAATTGTGCTGTTACACCAAATAACATCTGATATATGTTTTTTATATTCTTAATGTCAGTTTCTTGTTCTTACTGCATATCTTCAATAGATATGTTTCACTCACAATTTTGCAAATGCTGTGCATGTTAAATTGCAATTATTACAACTACCAATATGTCTTCTTTGTGTTATGTGAAAATAACAATGCAATGTAAATTTGCTCATTCTCTCAAATTTTCACATAAGTTGAAGTGTTATTTACTTTAGCAATCTGAATTTCATGCTATGTTTTTAAATCTGTTTGTGTTTAATGTTGTTCTATCCTTGGTATCCCATTGAATTTATGGTCTTTGTTTCACGAATCAAAGTTTTCTGACTTACAAATGTGAAGCTATGCAACTGTGTATGCTGAATATATATTGTCTTATTTTTAATACATTTACTCTGCAATATTTATATGATGAGTAATTTGAATATCCTGCTAAGTTGTATAATTGACAAACTTTTGCCTGCTAGGCTTTGGAATGGTTTCTATTGCATTTCTCCTCTCAAATGTGTTGAGAGGTTTATAGGTTTATCTTAAGTATACTTACTTAAATATACTTAAGTATACTAAAGTATACTTTCTATTTTTTCCATTTCAAGACATATTTTTATCTACTTTTTTGATGTTTTTTAGTGCATAATCTAAACTGTTTGTGTAATGTATCATAATTCCACTGAAAGGCACATTCATGATAGTAATTACATGTTTCCTTTTATTCTTCTTCATTCTTAGCTTCAAACTCATTTTACGTATAATCCCGACTTTTACAACTTTTTCTGTTTCTTTTACGTTCATCATTGGTCCAACACTCAGATTACGTGGACAACAATCTGCAATTAGGGCTACCGCCACTCCAGACCAGGAACAAGACTTCAGGGAGAACTTCACTCATGAACGTCCGGATGATGAGGAGCAGGCTAGTCCATCTGGTCTGCCTGGGCAGACAGCTCCAGATAGTCACACTCGGCCCACACCAACACTTCCCACTCCAGCTGTTACCACCCTCAACCTATTTATACCTCCACTTTCCGTGTCCAAACCAACATCAGCCCAATCTTGTGTCCCTTAGTCCTGGCTGCAGGTGAACAAACACAACTGTCACCTCCAGTTCAGCCAGGAACCAGTGGGATGGAGCACACCTGGTCAAGGGCACAGGGTAGAGTGGATGGGGGTTGTGTTAGGGAATCTGTGGGCCAGCAAAGCGAGGCCTGTCACCCAGACCACCATCAACCAAGTCTTGGGATCTCGCCATCAGTCTCAAGACATGATAGGTCAGGCCCTTACAGAGTTCTGGGAGATGATGCTGGTGCAGAGGGAGCACAATGAATAGATGGGGAATCTGAACTCCAGTTTGGACTCCCTGACTATGTTGCATGACATTTACATCCATATGTACAGGGCTTTTCCAGCAGCAGCATACCCTTTCTATGGTCCTATAACATTTGGGCCAACTACATCTGCTTCAGCCACTGAGAGGGAGGCCCTGCCACAAGAGTCAACACCTGCACCCACCTCAGTCCCTGCAACTGTGGATCCACCAGCCCCTCGCAGGAGCACAGAACCTAATACTCTCCAGCATGTGACTACTATTTACTCTGCAGACTATTTTCTGGACACATCTACCTTTCTGGTGCCAGTTATATTTAGGACATTGGATTTCAAACATTTTTGACTCTTCAATATTAGTTTCATTCACCATGAGTCGCTTTTTGGTATTTTTTTTTGTTTGCACCCTGTTTTAGTTTATTTGGTTTTGTTGAAAAAAAATAAAACTAACAAAGTCAAAAACCGCTGTGGTATTTATTTTATCAATGTCTTTATCGTTCATTTCTTCTATCACACATATTAAAATGTAAAAAATAAAATGATTGTTTTTCGGTCAATAAATGTCATGTTGCTAATGTTTCCCACATTTTCCTAAAATGACAAAAAAGAACAAATAGCACAATCCCAACTGATGTATATTATTAAACTGTGCGGAATAAATGTTTGTCATAGTTTACATAAAACATAACAACCCATGCATAATCCAAATCATCAGTGCCATTTTTACATTTATATTTCTAAACATTGCCACCATGGAAGAATGTGATATAATCTAAAAAATGTGATTCAACAGGAAAACTAACATTGATTTCTGTCATCAGCTGGTGCCTGATCTTCTGGCTCAGAATAGTAATCCCAAATCAAATTACACCAATAGTGAAAATCCAGGCATTACTCCATTTTGTGGCCACAGGATCATTCCAAGACATTGTTGCAGTATCTGGTGTAATGTCACAACCAACTTTAAGTGGTGTGATGCAATAAGGTATTTCTCCAATGAAGGGATACATCAACAGCTTCATACACTTAACACAAAGGATTTAGCCAATGTGAAGGGAGATTAGCATACTTTGGGTCGAATACCACATGTGGTTGGAGCAATTTAAGTGGTGCATAGTGGCTTGGTGGCACCCTTCAACAAATCTTAAGAACTTCAAACTTCAAAGCAATAACTAGGCATGTTGTCTTTGTACAAGATATGTACACCCAAAGTGTGTGTGTCTTTCACAGGATCTGTCCATGATCCCTTTGTACTTTGCAACAGCAGCATATAACTGCAAATGTAACAACTTTGAAATGTCCAAATGTAGATGACATACTGAAGGGTCCGAAAAAGATAAAACCAATCATCTTTTTGGCCTGGATTTCATCAACTTGCCCTTTCTAAAAAGATATCCAGTACAGATTGGATTAAAACTTGGTTTAACCTTAATGTCATAATATGTTGATTTATGCTTACACTTATGTGAAGACGTTGTCAGTAACATCTTCACGTAAGTCAATTCCTTCCTCTTCACAACTATCATCTTAATTTAGCATTTCAACATCCTCATCCGGTGGCTTGTCATGATCTCGAGCCTCTGTGATGTACAGGATATTCCGTTGCAGGGCTATGTTGTGCAACATGCAACAGTCCATGGTGATTCGGCACACCCTATGTGGTGAGTAGACGAGGACCCCACCAGTCTTATCCAGACAGCAAAATCCAGCCTTTAGGAGCCCAAAAGCCTGCTTCACTGGCCTCCGTGTTCTTCCGTGGGCCACATTGTAGCGGACGTCTCCTGGCGCTGTTGGATTCCTCAGCAGTGCTAACAACCATGGTTGGTTAGGATAAGCTGAGTCTCCTATATGAAAGAAATAAAAGAGCTAAAATATCTAATACAATTTTCGATTATCCAACTTGAAATTACCCAAACAATTTAATGACAAATTGTACGTACCAACAAGCCAGGCTCTCGCAGGTTCAAAGTGTGATTTTTTCAGGGGTATGCTGCTGTTCCGTAGTACAAAGGAATCATGGGTTGACCCAGGGAAACACGCATACACACTTGTGATGTACAAATCAGGTAAGCAGACAACTGGCACATTGATTGAACGGCAGTACTTCCAATTACAGTCTGAGGCGTGTGGTGGCACTAAGGCAACATGTGTGCCATCAATTGCCCAAAAACATGTGGTAGGTGGTGTAAACCATAAGAATCACCCTTCACATTATCAAAATCCTCCTGTCATGGAAACTGGATGAGGCTGTTAATGTTTCTCATCAATGAAGAAATAACTTCTTGTAGCACACCACTGAAAGTTGGTTGTGGCATTCTACCAGATACTGCCACAGTGTATTGCAATGATACTGGGGCACAGAATGAAGTACTGCCATGACTTTGACAATTGTAACAGATGTGGGATTTCTATTTTGAGGCAGAAGATCTAGCTCCAGCTGATGACATAAATCCAGTATAGTTTGCTGTGTCAATCAGAATTTTTTGATAATATCCGGTTCTTCCATTGTGGCAAGGTCTGGAAATGGTCGGAAAGCTTGCGGCTGTCATCTCCTCACTCTCCCTGGATTCATATGTCTGTGTTGGAAAATTGTTAACATTTTAAAACATTTGCAAACTTATTTTTAAGTAATAAAAGCACATTTCCTGTTTTGCTAAAAAGAAATATGGTTTCTTAACATAATTTAACTCAACATGTAACATAGACATTTGTTCTTAACATATAATTTGCTTTACCTGTTTTCAAAAAAGATTGTGTAAATAGTACATTTTAAATGTATTATTTCCACATTCTTTTTTTATATAATTTTTTTCAACCAAAATACCTTTTACACAAGTGTAAACAACATCGCACAACTATTGAATTTAACCGCAGTAACGCACTACATATAAATGTTTATTTTTAAATTAATGAGTGACGTTATCATTTTGTATATGTAAACAAACTAGCCACCATTTTGAGTGATGGTGATGCACTAAACATTCACAAGCACATTATTTGACTATGCACTAAACATTCACAAGCACATTATTTGACTATCTAAATTGTTGTGAACCTGACCTCTCCATCAGGACATTTGGAATTAGATGGCCGCGGTGAAAGTTGAGCAGTTAGCAAGTGGAAAACTGCATCATGAACACAGCCATAGGCTAACATGTGTGAAAGTAATGTACGGAAGCCAATGGCTCTGTCCGCCTCCGTTGATGATCGTGTGCATGTATGCAACATTTAAACAAAAGGTTACTTGCCTCCTCACACTACAGCCAACAAGAATTTCTCAACATTTGCTGTTGTTTCTGACCTCTTGGAGCCACAATGCCAGGAAGAGCAGGTGAACGGGCCCCAGCCTTCTCGCTAGAGGAGCTGGAGTTACTGGCAGTTAAGGATCTGTCCCTATACAGCCAGATGAATGCTTCACCAGAGGAACAGTTACATGTTTAAAATGTATCTTTAAACCTGTCTAACTGTTTATTTTTAAAACACAGGCTAGAATGTCCCTTTGAGTTCTTAAGTGAAGTGTAGTGATTGAAGTGAAGTGTAATTTACTTTTTACATAACATAGAACAATGATGGTATGAATTTGTAGGCACTTTATGATTAGAGAAAACAACACTATTAGTAGAAAGTGTGTGTTTTAAGCCCTACATTTTATTTGGTGTGTATTTTGAGATATGTCTATGTATATGTATTAATTTCAAGTGAAATGTAGAAATTTCACATCATGTAAATTCAGAAAACATATCATATTTTCTTTATAGTTGTACATATACATGTCATTTTTTACATAACAAATACAAATGATGTTTTCTAAATGTATAATCCCACCAATCACTCAGCCGAGATCAGGTGTCACCAACTAGTCGTTTGGGAGCTACCAGTAGCTCCCAGACACCTTCAGTAGCTCACAGCCTTGAGTTCCTTTTCAAATTAGCACAATGTCATATTTTCATTTTATAGTTAAGCAATGGCTGTGCTCATATGACATTATGATCATCAGGCTGCAGATAGGAGGCCTGACAATGAGCAGTGCTCAGTCAGAATTGTGGGTTAGGCTGGGGCTGAGTCACAGAGGTGAAAACTGAAGCACTGAGATATTTGACTTAGAAAAAATTCCTTGTCAACTCAAAATTGGAGTTGTGACTAAAATGATGTTTCTGAATGCTTTTAACTAGAAGAAAAATGAATTGTTAACTTATTTATTGAGTTAACACTTCATTTCTATTTTCTACCTTTTCAAAGTGTTGCATTTACAAACAGCAGTCCCCTTACTCGCAGTGGGCAGTATACACTGTGCTCTAAGTATATAGGAAAGAATTCAGACTTTTCTTATATGAGAGAAATTTTAAGGGCAGAAAAATATTTCATGATGTGAAGTGTGTGGTAGAATATTTATCTGCACTTTTAATGTATCCAAATTAAAATGAATATTCAATGGCATGCTTGTGTAATTCATGTAATGGTGCCACATATGGCAAAAGATGTGTCCTCTGCTTCAAGTACACATGACACAGGCTCTCAGTCACCCGTACAAATATATTCCCTTCATAGCCACACATGTTCATATATCCCCAAAGACCACGCTTTCATTGACACACATGCAAACCCTTTCATAGTGCCCTTAGTCATAGTATTAGGTTCAAACCATAGTATCTGGCTCAATGGACATTAGACTTCAAGTCAATGTAGTTGTGTTTGGGTGTGTCTGGTTATATTGTGCAACTTATTTTGACTTCAGTATTTCACAATAATATTCACTGATGAGAAGTAGCTCTCATTAAAAAAACATTGGAGCTCCTTAGCCTAGATGATGTCACTGGCCCGAATTACTGGATTTAAGAAATGACAAGGGATAAAGGTAGTCAACAGGTTACAACAAAAGTATTCTTTATTGTTTTATTTTGGTAGAATGAAAAAATATTGTGTAGTAACATTTGACTAGTGCTTGTAATTGATTTAATAAAATGGTATTAGAGCAATACAGACAAATGATAAATCACAAAACAATTCTTTATTTTTCATTCCTTGTATTCATACAGGTCAATGCCCATCAGAACAAAAACAATTTGGAAGGCCATCGTCAAGGCGGTGTGGACCCTTGGGGTCTACAAGCGGGTCAGCATTCATTGTCAGAAGAGGTGGGTGGACATAAGGTGCTGGATCAAGAAGCCATCAGAAGTCCAACTCTGCCAGTCCTCCCAATGTAGGAAGGACATGCGCTGCACCCTGACCCCCCTAATGGCCCGAATACATGGGGTGGCCTATCGGGAGCTTGATGGGCATTTGAGATCCCAACAGCAGCATCAAGGGGGGTAAGTTCTAGTTTCAGTTTAAAATGTTAAATAACTAAAAAAAAATTACAGCAACTAATTTTGTCATCCACATTAAGGTTGACACATGTCCAACGCACAAGAAGAGTTCTTGAAGGTGTAAGTTTTGCACAAGGTGTAGGATAATGTGTTTTGTATATACATTTGTGGAAAAGGATTCCACCTGATTTCTGTCTACTACCAAAGGATTGGTTTTGGCAGACACATGCCTGCCTAAACATCAAATATACATCAGGTTATCTGATGTAATGAGGGACAGTTGTACCAAACATGCCACAAGTCTTTATTGTGTCAGGTTTGATGCTCCTTCACTATTGTGAATGATGTAAGATTAGCCTGATTACAGGTGACATAGCATAGATGTTCCAAACATCACATTCGAACATTGGATTTATACACAAACAAGAGTGAGCAATGAGCCAAAATGTCTAGTAACATCAGATTCAATGGCTACATTTTAGATCTAGAGCAAATCCCAAATGTGTTTTAATTACAAAATATTTCTTCATTCATTTTAAAATTGACAGATTTGCATGGTGTCTTACTCCTTCACAAATGTGCATGTAAGCCAGTCTGTTCTTGGAAAATAATTGTGATTGGCACACAATTTTTGAAAAACACATACCGGAATGGGTACATATTGGTGACAGAGTAACACATGCCCAAAACCATTTTTCAATGCCCTTTGTTATGTCCAAATGATAAATCAATGATGAACAAAAATGGGTTACTTAAAGGGGACTTTTGCAGATGGAATGTTCCATCACACATATGTTAGAGTATCCCATCTGGAAAACTCACAATTAGACCCAACTCATGACTCCTTCGTAAAATGTAGAAATGCATCAAGGTGTAGTCTATTGCATACTGAGAAATGCATGTAAATATTTTATGTAAAAATGATATGTGAATCAGTGAATGTAATATTTACTGTAATGTTGTACCAATGTTTGCCTAAAGTGAAAGGCAGCATATTTTTAACAACGTTTTCAAAATGGTAAAACAAACTTGACATTACTTGAGATATTTAGAAGTCAAATATGAAAATGTTTTTGCTCGGGGCTAAAGTGGATTGGAAATGTATCCAGCCCTATGTATTTACATATGCTGTAGAAGTCATTTGTCAATCCACAAAAAACATATTTCTTAATTTCTACTGCGGCATAGATATATATATAGTACATGACACATTGATAAACTACTTCAGTACTGAATCCATATAATATTTTTCACATTTGAAAATATACTTTAGGTACTTGAAGTAAGTATTACCATTGTGAAATACCCAAACAAAGGAAACAGGCTCTCAGTTAATACAAATATTGGTACAACATTGCAGTATTTGTGGCCACACATTGATTCATATTTGACCATTTGTGAATAAAAATAATACAGCTTTTTTGGCCTTTTACACACTGTACAAAGGTATTTTTGTTTTACACACTTTTGGGTAACATAAGTTCACTATTCTGACAACAAAGTCCAACCATTCAGAGGTAATAAACAGTTACTGGAGAGAATTAAAAATGGATAAGGGACAAGATCATAAATGATATAGGAGCCATCATGAGAAGTTACAAAACTGTGAACAAATGGTTTCTGAAGATTGTCCCGACATGCATCAGATAGTGATAATAAAGTCCAAAGTTTAAGAGCCTTGAAACAGGTGAAACCTGAAAACTTGTAAAATGTTTTGAGATCGCAGTTCATGATCAGTTCTATTTACAAAGATAGAATAAAACTGTTGTACATGTCTTTTCAGCATTATCAGAAGCAGGCGAAGAAGAAATTGGCCACGTAGGTATGGAAGACTGGCCACTGTGTTTCTACTGGTGAGACCACCGGTACCTATGAATACAGTGGCACGGATGGTGAGGGGACTGGCATGGAGGCTACCAGCTCTACATCATCTGCGGAGGCCTCCACATGTAACCATTCCTTAGTGGTGGCAGGCCCAACAGCAACTTTCCACCTGCATCCTTGTCAACTAACCAGAGAGCCATCAATACACTCTCTCTAGCTCCCCCTAGTTGGCCAACCCCCCGCCTAAAACGGCTGCGGTCTTCTTCACTTCAGGCACCTCACCCCTTGCCCCCATCTCCCCTGCTGTGGTGAGTGAGGAGGCTATAGACCTCCTACACAGCATCTCTGTAAGCCAGACTGCACTCCTAAATGCAATCCAGGGCCTTAGTTGTCATGTGCAACAAATGATACAATACCTGGAAGGCACTCTTAGTGCTATGTCAGACTTGCAGAGATCATTTACATGACTAGCCTTCTCACTGGCAGCAGCATCCCAAGCAGGCCAACATTGTGCCCCAACTCAGGCCACTTCCCCATACCAATTTCCAGTTCCCAGACCTGTCCCAAGCACACACGCTCCTTTGCATGCACCCACTCAAACAGCCAAAAGAAGTACACCCACACATAAGCACAAACACACCAAGAAACACAAGCACACACCCAAACAACAGACACCACACCCACCCCACCGCAACCACCACAACCTACACCACATCTATCCCACCACAACCCAACAACCACCAGCACCACCACCACAACCACTACCACCCCCACAACAACCAGCACACCCACTCCCACCATTCCCACCAGCACCCCCACAACAACCAGCACCCCCACAACAACCAGCACACCCACAACTACCAGCACACCCACATGCACCAGCACCCCCACACGTATCAGCACACCCACAAGCACCACAACCACCATAACACCCACAAGCACATGCACAAGCATCAGAACATCCACAACCACCACAACCACACCCAAAAGCATCACAACTAGACCAACCACCTCAACAGCACACTCATCTAAACAGACACACTCACACAAAAACACACCCACACGCAAAACAACAGCAACCAACACCAAATGCACACACTCACCTAAACACTACACACCTGCCAAAAATTCCTCACCCAAACGTACAAAACACACACCCGACCTATATGCAACTGTACAACAGTCACATGCACATCATACACTCCAGCTCCCTCTACCTCTAAAACCTAGTTCTCTCCCACCCCTCCTACCCTTTATCCTAGTTCTGCTTTTATTTCTGCTCTGACCTTCACCCCTTCCAAATGCAAAACCACCCCTCCCAAACACAAACCCACCCCTCCATAACCCAAGCCCACACCTCCTAAACCCACCCTCCCAAGCCCATCTTTACCCCCTCCCAAAGACACCCTTATCCCCTGCCAAGTCCACCCTTACCACCCCTAACAAACCCAAACCCCTTCCTCCCAAGGAAGATCCTTGAGGTGCCTGCCCTGTTCCCACTAGATGCCGCTTCCTGAGGAGGTTCCCCTTTGGCAGTCTGTTTAGGAGACAAGTTTGGGACAACAATACAATGACTTCAGGGAATTTAATTTTGTTTTCTTTTTGAAAATAAAATATATCTTGATTTGAGAGAAGTGTCTATTTAATTAAAAAAAAAATATTTCGCCAAGATTGTCCAGAGATTATTTTTCACTTACTATTCTTTGATTCCTAGAACAGTTAATGATTAAAAATTGATTTACACATTCTAACTTTAAATTAAGACAGAAAATGCTACAGTTTTTTAGATGATGTAATTTATAAAATCAATATACTAGTAATTAAAGTATGTGATGGACAATTAGAATTTGCTGCAAGCATCCATCATGACGATGTACACTTACACCAACAAAAGGATTAGTCATATTTGTATTTTAAAGTATTAATACAGATGTGTTTATGTGTACTTGATAAAGACAAACACATATGCATTGCACCTTAAAACATTGATGGCACAAATAACATTTAATTAAATATAAAACAAGGCACTAGACAAAGATAAATGTTAAATTGATAAATTGTTATTTGATACAACTTTGGAACTGACATTGCTTTTACAGTTATTTTAAAACAAATGTTTCACCTTGTCAAGTACAATTTCTACATTATATTACATTGCAATTATCCCAATAATGTGTAATGCATGTTTGTGACTTTATAGTTTCAGAAAATTAAGGTAACATACTTGTATGGTCAGTTGTTGCTTTTTGGATTAATGTCAATTTTTGTGTAAGGGTCCATTATCACAAATGCAACTTGCACCAAATTTAAAATTGCAACAGAATTATACAACTGTGTTTCTTCAAATTTCTTAAACAACAACATTACACACATATGCATTACACATTGTATGATATTGCTTGCAAGAGAGATTTCAATATGCACAAGTGAAGGAAGTGACCCGATTAGGGCCACCCGAGTCACTCGCGACCACCTCTCAGCCTTCCATAAAAATGAAGAGTCGGTCAGACAGAGGAGAATACAAACCAAGTATATTTATTCAGATACACTTGAGCGGAGCCCAGTCTGCCAAGTCTCTGTGGATTGCTGCAGAGGGACTGACATCAGCAAACATGGTGATACATTATGTGCGATTCAGAACCAATGAATGCACGCCCACACTGGAAATTTCCAGTTGGAAGCAGCTAGACAAAGAAAGTAGAGAAGTATGAATTTCGATCCCGAGACCGGGCACACACTATCTCTATGCCAAGGTCGTTCTGCCTGTGCCCACTGCTGGACTAGTGGAAGCAGGCCTTAATGTGTAGGAAAGGTATGCGCTAATAAGAACGGTGTATTCATTAGTACAGCAAGGCCCAACCTTGGAGAAACAAAAACTACCAAAGCTGATTTTAGCAGAGACAGAGAGAAATTAGATTCGATCATGGCTCAAAATGGCAGACAAACATAAATGGTGCCGCAAATAGTAACTTAAGACATATAATACATAAGCAACACAGCTAAGACATTTTTATTCTAACAGGAGTCCTGATCAAATGTAAACTGACAAGTCAAAAGTTAATAAGTTATAAGAGAAGCTTACCTTTGATTCCGGCGACGATGATGTGGATTTGCTTTGTGGTCAAGTAGTAGCCACAAAGGCAGGTGCCCATTGCCGTCCTCCTCACCTGGTAGAATTTGTTGGTAAACATGAAGATGTTGCATGTGAGACAACAATTACTCTTTTGTAACAACATTGGATATACCTACTTTCCATAGGAAAGCGTTTCTTTGTTTTGCTAAGAACTTTGGCACAGTTTGATGAATCTTCATGAAATTTTCAAAACTAGTTTGCCACCCACATCAGCAGCAGTCTGGAAAGTTTTGGGGTGAAATTGTCAACTAGGCCCAAGAAAATGGGGGGGTTCCAAAACGCGTTTTCCGCATGCAATTTCCATTTGTGATTTTAGACACGACTACAGCCCACACTGCTGAACGAAATTACACCAAATTTGGCAGAAAGCTTGATCTTGGTCAATGAAGATCTCTTTTTGTAATTCGGTGTAAATCCATTCAGTAGGTTTGGAGTTATTAAGGAACACATATTTATGTATATCTAGGGACCCCAATCCTTGTGGATCCAACAGATCTCAAAGTGAGATCTGATTGGTTGCCGCCACTTCAACCAGGAAGTTGTGGCAGCCATCTTGGGACTCAGGTCTCAGGCTGATTCCCAGAAAAACACCCCAAAAACAGAAGGGGGCAAGATAGGTGTACCCTGACCACCTATGGGTGGTGGGGGGTCCCACAGGGACCCAGCCTGGGGAAAAACAGTTTTTTTCAATGTTGCTGCAAATTCGAGGAGGAATTGCGTATCCGCAGAAAAAACAAGTGTGGTCTTCTGCGCTTCTATTATTTGATTGCCTCCCCCCTGGGTGCGTCATGTCCTGGACGGATATATTTATTTATTTATGTGGGGGAGGGGAGAACCCATGCCCCCCTCCTCAATCTGATTTCAGCCTCGGGGACCCCATCCCCAGGGCTCAGTCTTTATATTGCATTGGGAGAGGGTGAGCACCCCCCACCCCATCTGATGTCGGCCCCTGGAACCCCATCCCCCGGCTGAGCTTTCAAGATAGGCAGGAGGCCCACAGCCCCCTCCCCAGGCCAATTTCAGCCCTGGAGATCCCATCCCCATGGCCCAATTTTAGTTTTAAGAGGGGTATGGTGCATGCAGCCCCCCTTCCGGGTTGATAACGACCCCGGCGACTCCATCTCCCAGGGCCCAGCACTACTAGTAATGGGGATTGGGCCACGTGGCCCCTCTCCTGTGGTTGATTTGGGTCCCAATGACCTATCCCCCAAGGTCTGGCCCCAAATTCAAAAGGGAGTGGGGCCACGTGGCCCCCTCCTGGACCCATTAACGGTCCTGAGGAGCCCATCCACAAGGGCCGGTTCCTGCTTAGTCCCAGGGTGCCCACCCTGGTGACATAGCAATTTCCCTGCCCACACTGGCAAGGGCAGGGAAACTCATGTTTTCACTGACTTGGCTGGAGCAATTTCAAAGCTTCCACCAAGTGATATCAAACATGAAGGAACCGATTCACAAAGGTAAACTTACACTTTTGTTTAAGTTAGCCTTTTGGATTACATTTACCTTTGGTATAAAGAAAAGGAGTAAAGTTAGACTTTTGGTCTAAATTTACTTTTGTTAACAACAAAAAGTAGCAAACTTACACAAAAGTATAAGTTTATTTTTGTGAATTGGGCCCAGATAGTGAGGGCTTGAAAACTTCTCCCCTAGCTGGGAGCCGACTTCAGATCTGTTTCCCTGCCGACAGTGATGCAGGCAGGGAAACACATCTGAATATTGCTCTCACCCACGGGGAGCAGCATTTTTACAACCATTACCTTTTGCGAGTCTCAAATTGCATTGAATTGCTACTAACAATTTGCGACTCGCAAAAGGAAATGTACAACAGTGTCTCAGACATGTTGGTCACACATTGCATGCCTCATTAATATTCATGAGGCAAGCACAATTTGCGACCCCATTGGGAATGGCTAGCACTTCCAGGGATGGAGGCCTGCTGGGGTCAGCAGACCAACATGTCTGGGAATGCTTTTTAAATAAAGCAGTATTTTTTTTAATGCAGCCCGTTTTCCTTAAAGGAAAACGGGATGCATTTAAAAAAGAAAAATGAAACTTTTCAGTTTCGTTTTTTTAAGGGCAGGCAGTGGTCCCTGGGACCACTGCGTGCTCTAAAAAAATATTTCTCATACACTCACAAAGGGGAAGGGGACAGGTGACCCCTTCCCTTGTGCAAGTGGTTTACCACCTACTTGAAGTAAGTGGTAAACTGCAAGTGTTTTGCGGACGCATATGCAATCACAAACAATAGTACATGGCAGTGCGTCTCGCTATTAGGAAGGGACGCCCCTTCCTAATAGCGAGAGTCGCAAATGCTATTTTGCAAGCAGTGACTCGCAAAATAGCGTTTATACATGCCATGACCCTTTTTTACGGTCGCAAACGAGTGCAAAAAAGGGTTGTACATCTGGCCCTATGTCCCTATTCCCTAAGGCCAGATGTACGACCGTTTTTGCATGTGCAAATGGGTTTGCGAACCCGTTTGTGCGTGCAAAAACAGCCTGGGCCATGTACAAAGCCTATTTAGCGAGTTACAATTTATTTGCGACTCGCTAAATAGGTTTTGCGACTCGCTATTAGGAAGGGGCGTTCCCTTCCTAATAGTGAGCGCAAGCCCATGTATGAATGTTTTGCAACCGCAATTGCAGATGCAAAACACTCGCAAATTAGTGGTAATGCACTCGCAAAAGTGAAGGGGTCCCTAAGGGACCCCTTCTCCTTTGCAAATGCAGGGGAAAATATTTTTTAAGGGCAGGCAGTGGTCCCAGGGACCACTGCTTGCCCTTAGAAAATAAAATGAAAACGTTTCATTTTTTTCTTTTAAGGAAAACGGGCTGCATTAAAAAACACTGCTTTATTTAAAAGCAGTCCCAGACATGGTGGTCTGCTGAGCCCAGCAGGCCACCATACCTGGGAGGGCCTGCCATTCTCAATGGGGTCACAAATTGCGAGAGGCTCATTAATATTCATGAGCATCACAATATGCGATCCCATTGGGAATCGCAAACAGTGTGAAACACACTGTTGTACATCCAAAATAGCGCCTTGTAAATTGCTATTTTGCGCGTCGTTCATCTGTCCCCTAGTTATTCCCCGTTTTGCACCTGCTATTTCACCAGGAACAACCACCTGCTTTTAACCCAGGTTGAAATATCCGAGTCTGAGGAGTTATCGAAGGACGTGTACATCATTGTGGCACGTAGCTTGATCTACCGCCCCATCGGATTCTCAGCACAGTGGATAAAATAGACTTTATGGCCATGGAGAATGCAAAATTTACAGTAAATTGGAATACGTGTTTTAGACAAAAGACCAGAAAAAAACACCCTCACAGTATCGTTTCATCCTAATTAGTGTTTCATTTTTCAATCGTATTTTAGCTAGCGGTGATAATTGCACTGAATATTCATCAGGGTTTCATAATCAGACATCTGACTGTTTGGAAAAAACATTTCCCAGGTGTCCAATTAAGTTAACAGCATTGATTAAAACTGCAATTTCTAGGAATTATGCTACATCGAGGTGGATTTGACTATGAGGCGAAATTCAGTTTGTGCACCCGTTTTTTTAAGTTGTGTGGATGAGTCATAAAGGACCGCTCGTTGGTGGTCTGCACTAGTATGTATGGTAGGGCAGCAGATAGCCCCCAGAAGACTATTCCGGCATAGCAATCCTTCGCTCTGTTAAGGAAGAGTTCTTGAATTTGGAGTTAAATGTATATATCCTCAGAGACTTTGTATACGCACGTATCGTCAGTGCGTTAGAGGTACATCACACATTGACAAAGCCAATGAGTTTGGCTTGATATGAATGCGTACCCGGTCACACAATACTGAGGGAAACATGCAAACAGAGTAAGCAAAAAAGTTGCAGATTTCCATGTACACACTGATCAATCCGAGTATATATACCAATGCACAAGTGCAAATATCCAGAGCAACCAATAAACATGAACCCAAGCATCCACAGGCATCAATCAATCAATTAATCAATCAGTGGCTTATAGAGCGCGCTACTCACCCGTGAGGGTCTCAAGGCGCTAGGGGGGGGGAGCAGCTCCGGGTCAGTCGAAGAGCCAGGTCTTGAGGTCCTTCCTGAACGTGTGGAGGGTTGGGGAACGTCTCATGTTGACCGGGAGCTCATTCCAGGATTTGGCTGTGATGTAGGAAAAGGCTCTTCTGCCGGTTCTGTTTCTGCGGATGCGGGGGACCTCTGCCAGGGCGAGGTCAGCGAAGCGGAGGTTCCTCTTGAGTACGTGAAAGCAAACTCGATCATTGAGGTATTTGGGTCCGATGTTGTTGAGGGATTTGTAGGCGTGGGCGAGGAGTTTGAAGGTGATCCTCTTCTTGACGGGGAGCCAGTGGTGGCCTCGAAGGTGTTTGGTCATACGTTTGTGGCGTGGTGTCCCTAGAATGAGCCTGGCTGCGGCGTTCTGGATAGTTTGGAGTTTTTGTAGAAGAGTTTTGTTGATTCCGGCATAGGGCGCGTTGCCGTAGTCTAGTCTGCTGGTTATGAGTGCATGGGTGACGGGCTTTCTGCAGTCGGGAGGGATCCATTTGAAGGTCTTGCGGAGGGTGCGGAGGCAGTTGAAGCTTTTGGACGCGACGGCGTTGATCTGGCGGGTCATGGAGAGGGAGGAGTCGAGGATAATGCTGAGGTTTCGGGCGTGGTCTGTTGGGGTGAGTGGGCTCCCTAGGGCAGAGGGTCACCAGGTATTGTCCCAGGCGGAGGTGCAGGGTCCGAGGATGAGGACCTCGGTCTTCTCAGAGTTGAGCTTTAGGCGGCTGTCCTTCATCCAGGCGGCTACGTTTCTCATTCCTTCCTGGAAGCCGAGTCTAGTGATTTCTGGGTTCTTGATGAAGGAGAGGATGAGTTGTGTGTCGTCAGCTTAGGATACAATGCTGAGCCCGTGCTGTCTGACGATGGCGGCGATGGGAGCCATGTAGATGTTGAAGAGCGTCGGGCTTAGAGAAGATCCCTGAGGTACTCTGCAGATGATGTCAGTGGGGTTGGAGAGGAAGGGGGGGAGTCTGATCCTCTGGGTTCTGCCGGAGAGGAAGAATTGGATGCAGTCAAGGGCAGAACCCTGTATTCCTGCGTTGGGGAGTCTGGCGGCTAGCGTGCGATGTGAGATGGTGTCGAAGGCTGCGGAGAGGTCTGCGGTGTGTCCTTGGTCTAGCAGCATGCGGATGTCATCAGTGGCAGCGAGGAGGGCAGTCTCGGTGCTGTGGTTGCTGTGGAAGTCAGACTGGGATTGGGCTAGGATGGAGTTTTCTTCGATGAAGGCAGTCAGCTGGGCGTTCACGAGTCTTTGGGTTACTTGGACTGCGATCAGCAGGAGAGAGATGGGCCGGTAGTTCTTCAGGTCAGTTGGGTCGGCCGTTGGTTTCTTGAGGAGAGGTTTTACCTCTGCACGCTTCCAGTCGTCTGGGCAGATGCCAGATATGAGGGAGGAGTTGATTGTTCATCCTAGTTCGGGTGCGATGACCGCGGCTGCTCTGTGGAAGATGTGAGGGGGCAGGTATCCGTTAGGGTTCCTGAGTGCGTTTTCTTCAAGGTTGAGGAGATGAGTTCGATGGATGCGGGTGCCCAGGAGGTGAGGATCGGTTTCTCGGTGGTGGTGGGTGATTTGATGCTGTTTTCTTCTGGCTCGCTGAAGTTGTCGTAAAGGGCCTTGATCTTCAGGTGGAACTAGGAGCTGAGTTTGTCGCAGAGTTCCTGGGAGGGTGTGATATCAGTGGCTTCGCAGGTGGGTTTTGCGAACTGCTGAATGGCGTTGAACAGTTCCTTGACATTGGATGAGTTGGTCTTGACTTTGTCTCTGATGAAGGTTCTTTTGGTGTCCCGTATAAGCTGGTGGTAGTCCTTCAGGGCGCTCTTGTGGTTGTTTCGTGCTTCCATGGTCTTCTGGCTCTTCCAGGGTTTCTCCAGGCGTCTGCAGGCGCGTCTGGCTTCTTGGAGTTCAGTGGAGAACCAGGCGGCCCTCAGAGGGTTTTGTTTGGCGGTGTGGCGGAGAGGCGCCAGCTTGTTGGTGCAGCCGGAGACCCGGCAGTGGAATTCCCTGGCTGCGGAGTTGGTGTTGGTCGCGGCCTTGGGGGGGTCCTGGAGGATGGCAGCATTCGGGTGCTCCTCGGTGACCTTACTCCAGTTCTGTTGTGGCATGTGTGCAGCCGGCTTGGGTGCGGTGGTGGTGTTGAAAGTGAAATGGACGCAGAGGTGGTCCGTCCAGAGGAGCTGGGTAGTGTGGCTGAAGCGGATGTTTGATCCTCCCGCGAAGATGTGGTCGAGGGTGTGGCCTGCTCTGTGGGTGGGAGTACTGACGAGCTGTTTCAGTCCTAGGATGGCGAGGTTCTCGAGGAGTGTGGTGGAGTCGGGGTCCTGGCTGTTTTCGAGGTGGAAGTTCAGGTCCCCGAGCAGGATATAGTCTGTGGAGATGATGGCGTAGGGTGCGGTGAGCTCGGCAATGGTGGTTGTGGCCTGGGTGCGAGGCCCCGAAGGCTTGTAGATGAGGGTGCCGTGTAGCGTGGTCCTGGGGCTGGTCTGAATCTGGAAGGTGTTCTGTGTTGGAGAGGGGGTCACTTGTGCTGAGGTGGAGAGTCGGAGGTGGGTTTTGTGTGCGATGGCGATTCCTCCTCCTGGCCGGTGGGGGTGGTCCTTTCTCTGGATCTTGTAGCCATCGGGAATGGCAGTGGCGATGTCATGGCCGAAGGTGGCGTTGGTCCAGGGTTCCGTGAAGAATGCGACGTCAGGCGAGATGGTGTTGATCAGGTCCCATATCTCTACGGCGTGTCGGTGTCGGCAGTGCACGTTGAGGAGGATGCAAGTCAGGGTTTCAGTGGGTTGTTCAGTCGGCGGTCCTTTGGTGGCTACAGGCGTCTTGTCGACAGTGAAAGATCCTCGGCAGTGTCTGCATGAGAACTGTCCATGGGTCATGTTGGGCGAGGATCTTATGCAGTCGCGTAATCTCCGGGGTTGTGAGCATGGAGGGTGGCTGAGTCATATCGTTGGGGACCAGGAGGACCAGGGTCCCTGGTGCTGGTCATGGAGGGGTAAGACGGGCTTGCCTTAGGCGCGCCAGCGGTGTGACTGCACAGCGGTCGCCATTATGTAGGGGAGGGGGGTGGGAGTAGAGGTGGAGGTGGGAGTGGGGCTGGGTCAGGGGGTGGGGCATGAGGAGAGTGCAGGACATGGCAGAAGTGGGGAGCGCTAAGGCGCTAGATAACAGTAAAGATAACAGTAAAGCCACAGAATGCAAATTACCCAAAATTACACAGAAGTACAGTCAAGAACACAAAAGACCTGAAGCTGGGTTGGGCACGAGGCTCGAACTCTGCTCTGACGGACTGCGGGCGTGTAGTCAGCTGGCGGAGCTGCCGGGGAGAGTGCTGCCTGGACTGGAGGTCAAGGCATTACACGCGCTCCCCCGCAGCAGTCGCCATTATGAAGGGGAGGGGGGCGGGAGTAGAGGTGGGGACGGGAGTGGGGCTGGGGGAAAAGTGCTGCCTTGACCGGAGGGTGTTGATCTCTCGATGGGATATGCTGAAGAGCTCCGTTTAACTCCTCATTGGCTGTAAGGCTCAGGGTTGCATTGTGACCTTCGATTGGGTAGAGACGCTCAAGAGATTTTTTTTTTAAGCAGGCGGAAGGGCACGTGATGTTCAGACAGCTGCTGCCTCTTCCATCATTGTTGTCAGTACGCCTATTGTTGGACTTGTTTTGGTAGAACTCGCGCATGTTTGGTCATCTTTCCAAGGTAAATCGTGCTTCACCTGATCAATCAGCATGTGTTCAGACACAAATATTTTTGCATGATGGGGTCTTTGAGATTTTACGTGACATGGTAAAGGCGAAACTGTAAGTCCCAACATGCAATGATAATTTGTCTGAAATGAACAAACTGTCTGAAAGTGGTGAATCTGATGTGGCACACTTGGAATTATGCCCGTAAAGAAAGACACTCGGTGATGGGCCGATGGAAAACAAGCTTTTGTAATGTCAGAAGGACACACCTTTGAAGACGAGCTCCAAACTGTTGGCTATACCAGTGCATTGCTTTGCATGGGTACTCCCATGCGTATGTTTTGAAAAAAAAAATACTATTCTAAAATGGCCATTGATCAAGTTGCAATCGTAAATTACAAATGAAAAAATGGCCGTCAATGTGATACGATGTATGCCTACATGCGTGTGCAATCAGCAGCCACTTTGGAATGGTACTGGTTCTTCCCCATTCTAAGAAGGGTGGGGCATACGCTCATTTGTTTGCATAGGTCATGGCGGACCAGGGGGATTCTCCAGTTTATAGTTTAGCATCTAACATGACCAACAACAATATTCGAATTGTAAATTGAAAAAAAAAATATATATATATTTATATATATATATATATATATATATATATATATATATATATATATATATATATATATATATATATTACCTACTGGCGGTCGCCAGTAGGTAGTTATAGTTAGGACCACGTTTCCATAGGAAAACCTCAACATTCTATTTTGAATAACTTTGGCGCCGGTCGATGAATCCTCGCGAATTTCTCAAAATAGGTGGGGCGCTACGCTCCGCTCCTACCCTGAAAGTCTCGGGGAGATCCGTCAAGCGGGGGCTGAGATAAAAGGGGGGTCCCAAAACGCGTTTTTCCCATGCATTTTTCCATAGGACCTTTAGAACGAGCTACAGCCCGAACGGCTGAACAGAATTACTCGAAATTTGGCAGAGAGGTAGTCCCTAGGTCAAGGAAGTGCCTTTTGTAGGTTTGGTGTAAATCTGTTCAGTAGATTCTGAGAAAATAGCCTTTAAATCAATATATATATCTGAGCCCGCTTACGGTACGCTTACCGTACGCTTACCGTAAGCGTACGGTGGCGTGCGCGAGCGCGATTCTGATTGGCTCTTAGATCTTAGTAAACATTCGAATCGGCCGAAACCAGGAAGCGGCGGCCGCCATTTTGTGTATTTCACTCTGAAAAAAAAGAGTGAAAACAAGGAAAGGGGGCAATGAGGAGAGTTACAGACCCCCTAACATTTGTAAGGGGGTCAAAGAAGGACAGAAAGGTACAAAAAAACCATTAATTGATTTTTAAAAAAATCACGGGGTACGCGTACGGTAAGCTTACGGTAAGCGTACGGTAAAAAAATAAAAATAAATAAAAGAAAAGCAGATTTAAGAGTTTAGATATTAGGGAGCTCTAAAAAGAGCTGTTGTGTTTATGAAGTAATTTTTTTAGTGGTACCTACAAGTAAGTACCGATGCAGAGTCTAAGGTTCAAGAGGAAGACTCTGTTCCCTTCATCATTGAAGTGCACACCATCTCCTCTATAAATGTCTTGCATGTCATAACGCAAGTTGTTGTGGTAAATGGCACCCATACCATAGTCACGGAGGAAAGCAGAAACAGATTTGTTGACGTGCTTTCTTGCTTTGTCAATCTGTGGACAGAAATGATTGGACCAGTTCCATTTTTGCCTTTGGCATATGTTGGAAAACACAAAGGCAGTTTTAGGGAAAAGTGTAAACAGTTGTGCAAAGGTGTTCTTCATAAGCATTTCCAGACCTACCCCAGTCAAAGTGCCTAGGTCATTGCCACCACAGTGCACTATTATGAGGTCAGGGTGTTGGATTTGCATGAAGGATTTCACCAATGGCATCAATTGGTGCCACTTTAACCCTCTTTGACCAATCCATTTAATGTCTACATTTGGCAAAGCAAGGTCTCTCACCATATCTGTTTTCTCTGCAAACTTTTCACTCCAGAAGACATAGCTGTGTCCTACAATCCACACTGTGAACATCTTCAAAGGAGAACTGGATGCACTCAGGAGGTGTCTTTCCGTAGAATGGCAATATGAAAAGAAAGACAGTTTGGAAATGGAGGCATACATATTTTTTTCAAAACAAAAAGAACTGATTGGCTGTTTCATACCATTCTAGAATAAAAACTAGGCTGTATGTGTAAATTAATAGAAGCATGTTTTGTATTGGTACAAAAAAATGTGTAACCAAAGAACAGTACTATGGATTTGCTGTTAGGTTTGAAAAGTCAAGCACTCTTGCTCTGTGGAATTGAAACATTGTTTGGCGAACTTCTGACCTAACTCAACACAGCAGTGTTCCATGAGCTGTTGCTATGGTAGCAGGCAGAAGTCAAGTTGGGGGAAGGGTACTAGGCAGAAGTCAAGTTGGGGGAAGGGTACTTTTGGAAAAGGGTTGGTTTTCAACCAATAGAAATGTGTGATTACATTTGAAAAAAAGGGGGAAGCACTGAGATTTGAAACTTACATGTATATGTGTGGAAAAATAGAGGGAAAGTTTGCCATTATCTGGTTCTGCTGAGAGGAGAGAGGTGAACAGAACAGAGATCCTGGCTCTGATAATCTGCTGTTTGAGTGTCACATTTCTTTCACAACTAACTAATTTTAAAGGTGAGTTTACAGTTTGAGAGGGGATGTATGTGGTAACTTAAGAAATGAATAATAGAAATGGAAATTGTTTTTGTTGTAGTTGCGTTTATCATTTTCTGTTTTGGGAGAAATTTAAATGTGAGGAACATGTAAAATAATATGAAGTATGTTTTCACAATAAATTAAGGTGTACTGGAAAAAAAAAAGAATAGTTTAAGGGTTTGAGGTTGGACTCAGTAATGCAAATACATTCAGCATCACTAAGGCTGGTTGCCCTTGCTGGAGTGTAGGCAGTCACCGAGAATACACATGGTGGTGGTCTGAAAAAACAGTTTGGACATGTGCATTTTAATAAATCAAAAAAAGTGGTTTCATAATGTGTCAGTCTGTAAAAGTGATTTTCACTTGCCCCGAAAAAAAAAAGAGCAGTAAGTGTGCTTTGAAATTGGCAAAGAAATTTCGTTTTGGGACTAATGTGAAAACATGACTCTGTGTGCAGAGAGGAATTATAGGCAGAGATTTATTGCGTATTGCTCTGGTGATTTCACAGTTGCATTAGATGGAAAGGGGGAGCGAATTTTTGGGGGAAGAAGCAGAGTCTTAGCACACACCCATGTGCTTGCCATGTATAGTCATGCACAGTATTTACAAGCGAGTGGGGTTTTCAGGTTTCAGTCTGTAATGCAAATACATTCAGCATCACTAAGGCTGGTTGTCCTTGCTGGAGTGTAGGCAGTCACCGAGAATACACATGGTGGTGGTCTGAAAAAACAGTTTGGACATGTGCATTTAAATAAATCAAAAAAAGTGGTTTCATAATGTGTCAGTCTGTAAAAGTGATTTTCACTTGCCCCGAAAAAAAAAGAGCAGTAAGTGTGCTTTGAAATTGGTAAAGAAATTTCGTTTTGGGACTAATGTGAAAACATGACTCTGTGTGCAGAGAGGAATTATAGGCAGAGATTTATTGCGTATTGCTCTGGTGATTTCACAGTTGCATTAGATGGAAAGGGGGAGCGAATTTTTGGGGGAAGAAGCAGAGTCTTAGCACACACCCATGTGCTTGCCATGTATAGTTATGCACAGTATTTACAAGCGAGTGGGGTTTTCAGGTTTCAGTCTGTAATGCAAATACATTCAGCATCACTAAGGCTGGTTGCCCTTGCTGGAGTGTAGGCAGTCACCGAGAATACACAAGGTGGTGGTCTGAAAAAACAGTTTGGACATGTGCATTTAAATAAATCAAAAAAAGTGGTTTCATAATGTGTCAGTCTGTAAAAGTGATTTTCACTTGCCCCGAAAAAAAAAAGAGCAGTAAGTGTGCTTTCAAATTGGCAAAGAAATTTCGTTTTGGGACAAATGTGAAAACATGACTGTGTGCAGAGAGGAATTATAGGCAGAGATTTATTGCGTATTGCTCTGGTGATTTCACAGTTGCATTAGATGGAAAGGGGGAGCGAATTTTTGGGGGAAGAAGCAGAGTCTTAGCACACACCCATGTGCTTGCCATGTATAGTCATGCACAGTATTTACAAGCGAGTGGGGTTTTCAGGTTTCAGTCTGTAATGCAAATACATTCAGCATCACTAAGGCTGGTTGCCCTTGCTGGAGTGTAGGCAGTCACCGAGAATACACATGGTGGTGGTCTGAAAAAACAGTTTGGACATGTGCATTTAAATAAATCAAAAAAAGTGGTTTCATAATGTGTCAGTCTGTAAAAGTGATTTTCACTTGCCCCGAAAAAAAAAAAGAGCAGTAAGTGTGCTTTCAAATTGGCAAAGAAATTTCGTTTTGGGACAAATGTGAAAACATGACTCTGTGTGCAGAGAGGAATTATAGGCAGAGATTTATTGCGTATTTCTCTGGTGATTTCACAGTTGCATTAGATGGAAAGGGGGAGCGAATTTTTGGGGGAAGAAGCAGAGTCTTAGCACACACCCATGTGCTTGCCATGTATAGTCATGCACAGTATTTACAAGCGAGTGGGGTTTTCAGGTTTCAGTCTGTAATGCAAATACATTCAGCATCACTAAGGCTGGTTGTCCTTGCTGGAGTGTAGGCAGTCACCGAGAATACACATGGTGGTGGTCTGAAAAAACAGTTTGGACATGTGCATTTAAATAAATCAAAAAAAGTGGTTTCATAATGTGTCAGTCTGTAAAAGTGATTTTCACTTGCCCCGAAAAAAAAAAGAGCAGTAAGTGTGCTTTGAAATTGGTAAAGAAATTTCGTTTTGGGACTCATGTGAAAACATGACTCTGTGTGCAGAGAGGAATTATAGGCAGAGATTTATTGCGTATTGCTCTGGTGATTTCACAGTTGCATTAGATGGAAAGGGGGAGCGAATTTTGGGGGGAAGAAGCAGAGTCTTAGCACACACCCATGTGCTTGCCATGTATAGTCATGCACAGTATTTACAAGCGAGTGGGGTTTTCAGGTTTCAGTCTGTAATGCAAATACATTCAGCATCACTAAGGCTGGTTGCCCTTGCTGGAGTGTAGGCAGTCACCGAGAATACACATGGTGGTGGTCTGAAAAAACAGTTTGGACATGTGCATTTAAATAAATCAAAAAAAGTGGTTTCATAATGTGTCAGTCTGTAAAAGTGATTTTCACTTGCCCCGAAAAAAAAAAGAGCAGTAAGTGTGCTTTCAAATTGGCAAAGAAATTTCGTTTTGGGACAAATGTGAAAACATGACTGTGTGCAGAGAGGAATTATAGGCAGAGATTTATTGCGTATTGCTCTGGTGATTTCACAGTTGCATTAGATGGAAAGGGGGAGCGAATTTTTGGGGGAAGAAGCAGAGTCTTAGCACACACCCATGTGCTTGCCATGTATAGTCATGCACAGTATTTACAAGCGAGTGGGGTTTTCAGGTTTCAGTCTGTAATGCAAATACATTCAGCATCACTAAGGCTGGTTGCCCTTGCTGGAGTGTAGGCAGTCACCGAGAATACACATGGTGGTGGTCTGAAAAAACAGTTTGGACATGTGCATTTAAATAAATCAAAAAAAGTGGTTTCATAATGTGTCAGTCTGTAAAAGTGATTTTCACTTGCCCCGAAAAAAAAAAAGAGCAGTAAGTGTGCTTTCAAATTGGCAAAGAAATTTCGTTTTGGGACTAATGTGAAAACATGACTCTGTGTGCAGAGAGGAATTATAGGCAGAGATTTATTGCGTATTGCTCTGGTGATTTCACAGTTGCATTAGATGGAAAGGGGGAGCGAATTTTTGGGGGAAGAAGCAGAGTCTTAGCACACACCCATGTGCTTGCCATGTATAGTCATGCACAGTATTTACAAGCGAGTGGGGTTTTCAGGTTTCAGTCTGTAATGCAAATACATTCAGCATCACTAAGGCTGGTTGCCCTTGCTGGAGTGTAGGCAGTCACCGAGAATACACATGGTGGTGGTCTGAAAAAAGAGTTTGGACATGTGCATTTAAATAAATAAAAAAAAGTGGTTTCATAATGTGTCAGTCTGTAAAAGTGATTTTCACTTGCCCCGAAAAAAAAGAAGAGCAGTAAGTGTGCTTTCAAATTGGCAAAGAAATTTCGTTTTGGGACAAATGTGAAAACATGACTCTGTGTGCAGAGAGGAATTATAGGCAGAGATTTATTGCGTATTGCTCTGGTGATTTCACAGTTGCATTAGATGGAAAGGGGGAGCGAATTTTTGGGGGAAGAAGCAGAGTCTTAGCACACACCCATGTGCTTGCCATGTATAGTCATGCACAGTATTTACAAGCGAGTGGGGTTTTCAGGTTTTAGTCTGTAATGCAAATACATTCAGCATCACTAAGGCTGGTTGCCCTTGCTGGAGTGTAGGCAGTCACCGAGAATACACATGGTGGTGGTCTGAAAAAACAGTTTGGACATGTGCATTTAAATAAATCAAAAAAAGTGGTTTCATAATGTGTCAGTCTGTAAAAGTGATTTTCACTTGCCCCGAAAAAAAAAAGAGCAGTAAGTGTGCTTTCAAATTGGCAAAGAAATTTCGTTTTGGGACTAATGTGAAAACATGACTCTGTGTGCAGAGAGGAATTATAGGCAGAGATTTATTGCGTATTGCTCTGGTGATTTCACAGTTGCATTAGATGGAAAGGGGGAGCGAATTTTTTGGGGAAGAAGCAGAGTCTTAGTACACACCCATGTGCTTGCCATGTATAGTCATGTACAGTATTTACAAGCGAGTGGGGTTTTCAGGTTTCAGTCTGTAATGCAAATACATTCAGCATCACTAAGGCTGGTTGTCCTTGCTGGAGTGTAGGCAGTCACCGAGAATACACATGGTGGTGGTCTGAAAAAACAGTTTGGACATGTGCATTTAAATAAATCAAAAAAAGTGGTTTCATAATGTGTCAGTCTGTAAAAGTGATTTTCACTTGCCCCGAAAAAAAAAGAGCAGTAAGTGTGCTTTCAAATTGGCAAAGAAATTTCGTTTTGGGACTAATGTGAAAACATGACTCTGTGTGCAGAGAGGAATTATAGGCAGAGATTTATTGCGTATTGCTCTGGTGATTTCACAGTTGCATTAGATGGAAAGGGGGAGCGAATTTTTGGGGGAAGAAGCAGAGTCTTAGCACACACCCATGTGCTTGCCATGTATAGTCATGCACAGTATTTACAAGCGAGTGGGGTTTTCAGGTTTCAGTCTGTTATGCAAATACATTCAGCATCACTAAGGCTGGTTGCCCTTGCTGGAGTGTAGCAGTCTGGACATGGGCTTTTTAAAAAATCTGAAAAGTGGTTTCATAATGTGACAGTTTGTAAAAGTGATTTTCACTTGCCCAAAAAAAAGAGCAGTTAGTGTGCATTCAAATTGGCAAAGAAATTTCGTTTTGTGACTATTGTGAAAAGAAATGTAGTAATATATTTAAATACAATAAAGGAATTTTTTTTTAGTTTTTTTCAGGTATTGCTGAAGAGCAGTGAACAAAATTTAAGATGCCTACAAAATCCAGAGTTCAAAAAACGCTGAAAAAAAAACTATATTTGAAGACAACTGGAGGACCAAAGTTAGTAGAAGATGCTCATGTTGGGAAAAAGAAAAAATCTTCTGGTAAGCAGAAAAAACAATTTCTTAAAAATATATTCAAAACAAAGAAAAATGTACAAAATGTCTGTACTGGAAAGAATGTTACGAAACTAACAGAACAGGAAAAAATTGAGAATTTAGTTAATGCAAATATACCTTCTGCAACTGAAAAGATTTACATAAACAGAAAAACAGCGTTTAAAGAGATACGTAGAAAAATGTTTCAGAGAAGAGTTATGTCCAATTTGATAAAGGATGTGAAGAAATATAAGCAAAAGGCAAAATATTACAAGAGAAAAAAAGAAATTGAAGCCATTGCAGCAAAGGCATTAGAATTAAAAAGGAAACTATTCATATTAATTTTGAATAGGATGCGTACATTAGATAAAATAGTTAATGTACTGAAATCACAAAGCAAAAGGAAAAGAGTAGTGAACAGAACAAACTTTTGTAAAGTGTTTTTAGGAAAGTGGATGCATAGTTCAAGTAGTGAACCTTTTTTTAATGAAGAGAGCTATTTTCAAAGTAATAGTTTGCTGCATGCAGTTGACACCAGAGGTCGTTCATACGAAGTAACAAATGGTTGCATAATGGAGAAGGAGATAATGGTTCCAAGAGATGAGGTACAAGTGATGGCAGATGAGGCAATGGGGAGACGTCCTAAAGCCCCAGTGTACACTTGGAATTGTAGTAGTATTTGCACTGTGCGTCAGGAATCTATTGACAAATTTCGAGAGTTTCTTAGAGAATATAGTAAAAAAAGTGTAAAACAGAAGATTAAGGTGCTTCAAAGTCTGGATCCATGCAGAGTGAGAGAGAATACTGGTTTGCAGGGTCATTCTCTGGCTTGTCTATCTAGAAAAGTGTGCAATAGTGTTTTCCATCATTTTAGGATGCTGGCTGTTCATCATACTGAAATGAGAAAGTTTGTGAGACGGTTGTATTTTGCCAAAAGTCCAGCAATAAAGTTAAATGAATTGAATAGGGCTCTGTTCCGAGGAACGGTATCAGATGTAGAGAAGGTTGTTGATGAAATTCAGTTTTGTTACTTTGGTCCTGAACAAAACAGTGCAGAGAAGGACACAGTAAATGAGGAAGAAGTGGAAGAGAATGTAGAACCTTCTGTAAGTAAGACATTTAATGATCACATAACAAAATTTGCAATAGTCTCTAATGAAAGACCAAATGTTACTTGTATTTGTTGCCGCAGAACTCATTATAGAAAACAAACTAGGAATGTTGATCTCTACAGAAAGAGTGAAAATGAAGATAATTATAAGTGGAAGGATTTTGCCACATATATATTTCTAGAAAATTGTTTTGAATTGGGTGAAGATCAGCGTATTTGTAAATACTGTTACAACAAGTTAGAGGAAAATAGAATGCCGACCAGAGCTGTACATAATAATTTAGAATTGGATGCTATTCCTGCTGAACTTTCTGAATTAAATACATATGAGTCTATACTCATTCAATGTGTTCATCCGTTCCAGACCATAGTACGTATGGAGCCCAAAACTGGTAAATTACCTCCTTCAGATTTACTGAGAGGTTTAAAAGGTAGAGTGGTGTATTTGCCCTTGGATTTGAAAAAAAATATGGAAACTATTGATGCGGATACTTTGGAAACTGAACCATTAATTATTCTGGTTAATGGTGTAACTATAAAGAATAAGAAGATTTGGCAGGAGCTGGTAGATGTGCGGAAAGTACAAAGAGCAAATTTGTATTTGAAAAAAAATAACAAATGGTATGAATCAATTTATATAGAAGAAGAAGAAGAAGAAGATTTACAAGAAGACACAGAAACACCAACTGGACAAATTGAAAAAGTGGACAAGTCAAAGGAAGAAGAAATTTATGAACATTTTAGCATACATCCTCTTCATTCGAAAGAAGTTATGGGAGACAATATTGATCTCTTTCAGATGAAGAAAGCAAAAGGAACTCCCGTGAGTGTATGGGAGGAGAGCTTGGAAGCTCGATGTTTTCCCCAGCTGTTTCCTAAAGGAAAAGGAGGACGATACGATGAACGTCCAGAACAGATTCCAGCTTCTGAGTATCGGACTACAAGACTATATGCTGAAGATCCCAGATTTCGACAAAGTATTCCTTATTTGTTCCATCTTTTATTTGAAAGCGACTTGTCTGCACTGTCTTATGCAGTAAATCACATTTTAAAAAGTGGAGTACATTTACAAAATGTGTCTGCTAAGGATTTTATGGAGAAAGTGCAGCACCGAGATGATCATTTGGAAACACAACTGATCAATCTGATGGCTTGTCAGCGTGGGACAAATGAATATTGGTACCGACGCCATGGTGAACTAAAATGCATGTTACGGAATTTAGGAACACCAACATGGTTCCTTACCCTAAGCTGTGCCGAGTACGCTTGGGATGATTTACTGGATTTTCTACGAGAGGCCAATTCAAACATTAAAAACATCGAATACAAGACAGCAGGAGAACTGTGCTCATTGGATCCGGTTAATGTTTGCAGATATTTCAATCATAGATTTGAGGCTATGATGTCCTTCATCTGCAATAAAAAAAAATCCACCCCTTGGAGAAGTAGTGGATTTCTTTTGGAGAAAAGAGTACCAGGCAAGAGGTGCTCCTCATATTCATATGCTGTTGTGGATCAAGGATGCCCCAAAGTTTGGAACAGATGCTGATGAAGCAGTGTTATCTTACATTCAAGAATATGCAACATGTGCTATACCAAAAAGCACAGAAGAGAACAAGTTAAAGGAGCAAGTTTTACGTTTCCAAAGTCATCGGTGTGGAAAATACTGTCGACGGAAATACAAGAGCAAAGAAAAATACTACACTAAATGTCGATTTGGATTTCCTAGACCTGTTCTTTCAAATGGAAGAGTCAACAGTTTTATGTCAGCTGTGAGACATACTATCACAAGAAAATCACCTAAGAATACCTACAACCTTAAAAGAAAAGAAGAATCAAAAAATATAAATGACTACAACCCAGTCATTTTATCCATGTGGAACGCTAACATGGATATACAGTATGTAGCTGACAATTCCATTGCTGTTGCACGATATGTAACGTCTTACATTACGAAATCAGAAAAAACAGAATTGAAGGAAATGTGGGAAGAGATTTCTCACGAGAAGACTGTCAGTAAGAAGCTGTACAGTTTCAGTTTGAAGATGTTATCGCATCGAGAAATTGGATCCTACGAATGTTCAGATAGGTTATCTTCTGCAAGTCTCTACTCGAAGTCAAGAAGAATAATTTGGGCAAGTTTAGGCCTTGCAGGAATGAGAAATCGGGTACTGAAATCTGTTGGAGAAATTGAATATTTGGCCGAGAATGACCCAGAAAGTACAGATATTTTGAAAACAAACATGTTGGACACATATTATCCCAAGAGAAGTCAACATCTGGAGAACATGTGTCTCTATGAAGTGCTGCAGAACTACAATTATTCACGGAAAGCCACAGAAGACATCAATAATGGAAAATATAAAGTCGTTGGTGAAGAAGGATGTTTGGTGAAGCAAACAAAAGGAAGTTTGATAAATCACCGGAAGCTGAGTTGCGACACTACTGACAAAAAGGAATTTTACTACTTGGCTCTTTTACAGTTGTTTAAACCATGGCGTACAGAGGATGAACTACTGGGAGAATTCCAGAGCTATGAAGATTCTTTTAATGCTTGCAAAGACAGCATACAATGCAGTACATTCTCAACTTATCTGCAAATGTTAAATGAAGAAATTGATCAGGAAACTACAATTGCAGCAGAAATCGCTAGAGATAGTTCTCAGGACAGCCAAAGTTCAGGAACACTGAGTCAAGATCCCCTAGGACAACCAATCATTGAAAATGAAGCATCAATAGCCATGAATGAAGTGGAAACGGCTATGAATCAAGCTCAAGAAGAATTTATAGACTTAGAAAATTTGGAAAGACAACTGAATCAAGAGCAGCAACAAATTTATGAAGAGATCAAAAACAAAATTGATCACGGATTTCTACATGTAAAAAAAGAGTGCTCATGCACATCATTTCATCCAATCAGGATGTATGTAAGCGGACAAGCTGGAACTGGAAAAAGTTTCTTAATAAAAGTCATCAGAAGCTACCTACAGCAGAAAACGGATTCTACTTTGTCTTGTGTGGTTACTGCTCCAACTGGGTTAGCAGCATATAACATAAAAGGAATCACTTTACATCGTTTGCTAATGTTACCAGTGGAGCATGAGAACAAAATACAATTCAACAAGCTAACTGGAGAAGCATCCTTGGAAGTTTCAAGAGTATTGAAGAAGATGCAAGTTCTCATTATTGATGAGGTGAGCATGGAATCAAACTTAATGCTTGCCTTTGTGCATTTAAGAATGCAGCAAATTTTGAAGACAGACTATGACATGTTATTTGGTGGAAAACACGTCATAGTTTTTGGAGATCTTTTGCAACTTACTCCAGTTAAAGGACAACCAGTGTTTAATACTGTCACACATGAAGACACGAAGAAGTCATTGGGAAGCATCGGAAATACAAATATTTGGTCCTTCTTTGAGTACAAGGAACTTACTACTAATATGAGGCAAGCAAACGATGAAGAATATGGAAGTATTCTGAAAGATATCAGGATTGGACTACTCACAGAAGTTGGCAAAAAAACATTACAGAGTCGGCTGCTACATAATTTATTTCCAAAGGAAGAAATAGTTGCAGAGAAGATATACAAGAACATTGCAGAAAACAAAAGTGTCATCTGCTTAATGCCAACTCTACGTGAATGCTCAATATTCAATGAGGAGCTTTTGAAATTGGAAAAGGAAGAGATCAGGAAATTGGAAGCAGTGGACAAAATTGAGGATGGAAGAATTAGTGTCACAGTAACAGGCAAACTGAAACATAAATTGGACTCACTAGAGAAGAACATCTCCAAAACAGCTGGATTAGAAAAAAATCTATATGTTTGCATGAACTGTAGAGTGTTTTTAAGGAGAAATTTGGATGTTGAAAAAGGTTTAGTTAATGGAGCGTTGGGAAGAGTTGTGGGTTTTATTAATTACCAGAAAAAAGAAGGAGTTGAATGTTTAAAAATAAAATTTGATCAGATAGAAGAAGTTAAAGATATTTGTCGTTGTACAGTACGTTTTATGCTTGTGAAAGACTTATATGTACGTAGGAAGCAGTTTCCGTTTTCTCTAGCATATGCTGTAACTATTCACAAGTCTCAAGGATTGACTGTAGATTGTGCATTTGTGAACATTGGTTCAACTGTGTTCAAAGAAGGTATGGCATATGTTGCTTTGTCACGAGTGAAAACATTATCAGGTTTATTCATGATAGACTTTGATGATTCAAAAGTTAGTGCTGATACAAACTGTGTAAAGGAGTATAATAGATTAAGAAGAAGCTATGCTCCTCATTTAGGTCAGTATCCTGTGTTGGAGAAACGTGTAGTTTCTCGTAAAAGAAAAAATGAGAATATCTGTAATGAAGATGTAGAGAAGAGGAAAAAAAAGAGGAGTGATGTAATTGCAAGCAAAAAGAAAAAGGAAAATGAAGAACAGGTTGTAGGATGTCATTTTGAAAATAGCTCTGGTGTCAACTGCTACGCAAATGTAGTGCTGAATGTTGCATTTTATCTGGAAAGTTTGCAAGAGCAGATAATAGTAAATCAGGGAAAAAGATTCTGTTCAGAGCTGAGTCTCCTTTTTCAAAAGCTGAGTAAAGATAAAACTCAAATAGAAAGTGCTACTGAAATTAGAAAACTTTTAGATGTATGTTCAGGACGAACACAGTTTTCTCAAAATGAACAGCAAGATGCACATGAATTTTTGATGTATTTTCTTCAGGTAGTGGAAGAAGAAGGAGTTCCCATTGACATTTTTTTTGGTCTCTCTTATAAATGGGAACATAGTTGTGATAATTGTTATAATATATGTGGCTCTATTGTTGATAATGAAAGGTTTATTTATTTGACATTGCCAGAGAGTAAAACAGTCACTTTTGCAAAATTAGTTAAAGATGCTAATCATAGCATGAAATGTGGTGAGTGTAATTCTGACATGTTTTCAACATTAATTTTAAAGGAATACGGACAGTATGTAATTTTAATGATGCAACGATGTAGAGCTGATGGTTCAAAATTGGATACTTTAATAAAGAAGTTTACAGGACAGCAATTATCAATTTCAGGAAAAACTTTTGTAACTGTTGCAATAATTTTCCATGATGGACCTACTGTTACTTCTGGACATTACACAGTTTATCTTAAATGTGAAAAAGGCTGGACACTGTGTAATGATTCCCAATTGATTTTCAAACAACGTTTGCCTTTTGATTTAGCAAATTCCTATCTAATCTTCCTGAAACCTAAATTTTAGACAAATTTGGCAAGATCTCGACAAAATAATTTTACCATTTTACTGGATTACCATTGCAATTTTGTAGAAAAAAGATTTTTTAAATTATCATTTGGCCTAATGGAAAGATAACCAATTGTAATGTGGACTTTTTAAATTTTTAATGAAACTTTGAAAAACCAATAATTTAGAGATAATCGGTAACATCTGCACAATTTAAATTTTGGAATGTTATTGGAGTGCCATTGGAAATTTTTTCAAAAATGATTTAAAAAAATACTATTTGGCCATGTGGAAAAGTAACCAATTCTATTGTGGACTTAATAAATTATTCAAAAATTTTTCGTGAACCAAAATGTTACAGAGAATCGGTGAGATCTGGACAAATTAAACTTTAGAATTTTATTGGATTACCGTTGGAAATTTATTCCCAAAAAAAATTTAAAATTACTATTTGGTCTAAAGGAAATGAAATCAGATGTATTTTGGAGTTATTTGAGATATAATATTGTGATTATACTTCTGAAACAAACATATCAGACGGTATTTTAAAGAAATAAGTATTGGTATTAGATGATATTTTTTTAGAATATTATGCATTTCTATAATGTTAAGTTTAAGTAAAAAAAGAATCAGGGCTTTTTTAATACAATCTTTGTGATTGGTATTTTTTTTTGCCCGCTGTAAAATGATGAATGCAATTGCTTTCACAATTTATAGTGAAATGCAATATATTCTGAAAACAGCAAAAATAAGGCAAAAATATTTTTGGGAAAAAAATGTAAATATGTGTACTGTATTATAAAATGTTTTAAAAATATTAATACTTTTTTCTTTTTTTCCAGATAGATATAGAAAATTTTCGAAAACTACAAACATTTTTAAAACTATTTTTAAAAAAAACAAATGAATAAATATTTTTTCAGTGAGTATGGTAAGTCAATAATAATAATTGTAGTCTCTCAAGGAGCATGTAATGTGATAAATGATTTTTAGTGTTTTTAAAAAAAAAAAAAAAAAAAAGTACGCGCACCGTACGCGTACGGTAAAAAAAAATAAAAAAAAGTTTTTAAAAACATATGTAAAAAAAAGATGAAAGATAAGGTTGGCTCTTAAAAGAACCGTTGTGTTCATGCAGGGACAGAGGAAAGAAAGCATGGGAAAATTAGTCAAAGCGACAAGTGTGCTGATCTATTTTGTTGTCCACTAGGGAAACACTGGTCTCCCTATGACAAATTAGATCATGACACGAGGCACATCGAATATCAACCCTCGCAAACCGAGGGTTAATTTCCAGAGGGCTAGCAAAAGGAGATTCTCCCCCCACAAATGAAGGGCTCACCTGACCTGCAGAAGAAGGAGTCAGCCCTGCAGATGATGGTCCAGGCTGAGCTGCTGTGGATGTACTGGCTCGTCTTTCTGAAGAGTTACCTCCAAAAAGATGACCATGTGTCCTTCTGTGTACATCCTGGAGGTGTCTCTTCATGGTGTGATTCCCAAAGGAATACTTCCTGTCAGGATTACCTCTAGAAAGTACACGGTGACACAGCCTGCAAGTAACTAAGGGTGCATTCACCTTTTGCTGGCCTTCAGGAAAAGTAAAATAATCCCATACATAAGAGGGCTTTTGTTTCCTCGCTCTCTGCCTCAAGACAGTGCTGCTGGTGCTAGCCTCACTCTCAGAAGGGCTCTGCTGTTCTGCCATCGTATCCCAAAGACAAACCAGCTCCTTCTCCCAAGGGATCACAAGCAGAAATGAGGGGAATGGGTGTGGTGTAGGAGAGTTCTAGAACTGAAAGTAGTTTCAACCAATCAAAAGTTGTGTTTCAAGATCACATGACCTACCGTACGCTTACGGTACGCTTACGGTACGCTTACGGCAAAAGTGCGCATGCGCGTAAAAAAGACACGCGCTTGCGCACATGCGCATAACAGTCACTACCCGACACTTCCGCGTAACGTGCGCGTGTGGCGTAAGCGCGCACGCGTCCCACGCGCAGTACGCGCGGCTAAGCAAAGTGCGTAACTATACGCAAGCAGCGTAGATAGATTACGGACGTTGCGTAAACCGTACGCTTACCGTGAGCTTACGGTACGCGTACTAAAAAAAATTTTTTTTTTTTAAAAAAGTACTGCAAATAAATTTTACATGTTTATTTTAAAAAATATATTAAAAAAAACATATTAAAGAATGTTAAAAATTTAATCATAGTCTTTAAAAAAGGTAAGATAATTAAATTAAAAATATGTTAGAAAAAATAGAAGAAAAAAAAAAAATAACATTTAAAAAACCTTGCAAATTCACTGAAAAAACCATGGGTTTCACACACGTTATAGTTAGGAATTAGCATTTAAAAAACCTTAGAAATTCAGTGAAAAAACCATAGGTTTCACACACGTTATAGTTAGGAATTAGCATTTAAAAAACCTTAGAAATTCAGTGAAAAAACCATAGGTTTCACACATGTTATAGTTAGCTGGACATTTTACTCGTAAAAAACCAATGAAATTGCCCCGTTATAGTTAGTTCAGCTAACTATAACTCGCGCGCCCGCAATGCACTGCTGATGACGTCACATATTACATCACTCATGACATGGTCAGTGACATCACTCATGACATCACTGATGACATCTCAAATGACATCACTGATGACATCACTGATGACATCATCCTTGTGATAGAGTGGCAGACCTCCTCTTCCCCTAATATAACCTTTGACACACACATTCAAAAATAGAGACTAAAATTTTCAAAACAATGGACATACCAATAACAGTTACAACAACCTCTTCAGTAATTCTAAGATCCACATACACATCCACTCATTCACCAACAGTCCAATACAGTCACTCATACATGTACTCACTCATCATATGTACTCATACACCTATACATCCTGTTACACAATGCCACTCATCCATAGAGTTACTCACACACATAGTCACTCATGCTAATAAAGAATCAAACATACATTTACTTGCATATACAGTTATACACACACCACCACACTTACTTCTACGGAAACTTACACATACTTAGTCTTTTAAACAATCACTTATAGAAACACATACTTATTCATACAGGAACTCTTTCAATCTCTCACTCTCACATATACTCACATATATACACCAATAGTCACATATACTAGTTTTAAACATATGTAGTTACTCATAAAAACACTATTGAGACAGTCATTCACTCACTAACACACCCATGCACACACTCATCCACCCATGCAGTCCTGCACACATGCTCTGTTCAACACATACAAACAGTGAGTCACTCATTCATGCACCTAAGCACTACGTAATACCCCCCATCCAAACCATGCAGACACTCAGACTGATACTCAAAAAACCAACTAATAACCTATATAGACACCCATGTAGCTACTCACCAACCCATGCAGCCACTTATACACAAAGTGAGAGACTGATACAGATATATACATATTTAAACATTACTCACTAAGCCATGTATTCACTATGATACACTTAATCAGTCAGTTAAACAATCAATTTTTCAAAAACAAATCATCCATTTAGACACTTATATACCCATTTATTCTTCCATCGACCTTGAAATATACATATATAAAACATATTTAATTTTCAGAAAAACCCACATTCACTGGATGATGTCATCAGTGATGTCATCAGTGATGTCATTTGAGATGTCATCAGTGATGTCATGAGTGATGTCACTGACCATGTCATGAGTGATGTAATATGTGACGTCATCAGCAGTGCATTGCGGGCGCGCGAGTTATAGTTAGCTGAACTAACTATAACGGGGCAATTTCATTGGTTTTTTACGAGTAAAATGTCCAGCTAACTATAACATGTGTGAAACCTATGGTTTTTTCACTGAATATATATATGAATAAACACTCCTCTCACACCAGGAATGACGACGCCATGTCTTGACAATATTGCTCAGATTTTAATCAACGGCAATGTCGGACGCGTTTCGCCTGAGCATTCTCCGCGATGACTCCTGATTGTTTTCCGCCCACTCGGCCAGCATGTTGGGGTTAGGGTCCTCGTAGGTTGGAGCCACCAAAATTCTCAATCCTCTCGGGATTCTTTTAACTTCTAGATATCTCTGAAGGGATTTCGATTCCCACCATTTTGATAATTCCCCACGTTTTAATTTTTCTAGGCGTTTCAGTCTAGCCGTTACATCCGAATTATTTGCGATACGAGTTGAATTAAGACCAATTCCGCATATTGCTGCTTTTTGTTTTCACTTTAACCTTAATGAACTACGAGTCTGTCTTTCAATGCACTTTATTTGTAGTTCATCATGTGATCAATCATGTGCACGGCTTTAAAATGGTGTTTTTTTGACAAAACTTTGTTGGTGAACAAGCCTGCTGGTTCAGGCGAAACGCGTCCGACATTGCCGTTGATTAAAATCTGAGCAATATTGTCAAGACATGGCGTCGTCATTCCTGGTGTGAGAGGAGTGTTTATTCATATTCTGGACCTGGTTTACGAGGTCTACTCGACGACGCACCTGCTGATTAGGAGTGCGGTGACTGTTCGTAAACAGTGTGGAAGTATATATATATATATATATATATATATATATATATATATATATATATATATATATATATATATATATATATATATTACCTACTGGCAGTCGCCAGTAGGTAGTTATAGTTAGGACCTTCTATTCCATAGGAAATCCGCAACATTCTATTTGGAATAACGTTGGCGGCGATTGATGAATCTTCGCGAAATTTTCCAAACTTTTGACCAGCTCCGGTCCGCTCCTATCCTGAAAATTTCACGGTGATTCATCAAGCGGGGGCCGAGAAAAAAGGGGGGTCCCAAAACACGTTTCCCCATGCATTTTCCCATAGGACCTGTTGACGCAGCTACAGCCCGAAGTGCTGAACGGAATTACACCAAATTTGGCAAAGAGGTAGTCCTCTGTTCAGACTCGTGCCTTTTGCTTAAATGGTGTAAATCCGTTCAGTAGTTCCTGAGAAAATCAAAAGTAAGATCACATATATATCTGGGCGTATGGAGCATTTTAACTGAAAGTCTGGCACTGGTGCGGTTGATTGAAAAACCGCCCAGCGCAATTTCATTTACTTTGTGTAGCGCCTCGGTGCAACTCTATTTTTAAAAATTAATACTTCTAATGGGGGGTGAATTTTTGTGCTGATATTGTCATTCTGGTCTGCACTTGGCACCCACCTGATTCGGTCCCCGGTCCGTCACGGCGATTTTGTGCCGATTGAACGGAGGGACGCGACTCCTCCCCCTTGCTGCCTACATAGGTGCCTGTAACTTCTGCCGCGCTGGTGAGAGCAGTGTGAGCCGGCGCTGAAAGCGTATGGAGCATTTTAACTGAAAGTCTGGCACTGGTGCGGTTGATTGAAAAACCGTCCAGCGCAATTTCTTTTACTTTGTGTAGCGCCTCGGTGCAACTCTATTTTTAAAAATTAATACTTCTAATGGGGTGTGAATTTGTGTGCTGATATTGTCATTCTGGTCTGCACTTGGCACCCACCTGATTCGGTCCCCGGTCCGTCACGGCGATTTTGTGCCGATTGAATGGAGGGACGCGACTCCTCCCCCTTGCTGCGTCACTTCCTCTACCCTCCTATATTTGGTAATGACCACTCGACCGCGCAGCGGGCGAGCGCAGCGGACGCGCCGTCAGCGCGCCGAAGGCGCGCCTAAGGCGAGCCCGTCTGCGCCCGTCCGCGGCCGGCCGGGGACAGGGGCCACGACCCCTGGCCGAAATAGGTCAGTAATATGCTGGAGCGCGCAACAACTTCGCGCCCTCTGTCCTGCATTTGCTAAAGCCTGTCTCCATAGTCTTAATGCGTAAGACACGAACAACTGTAAAGAGTGTCAGTATAACTGGCACAATAGATCTACGCTTAAGGCTGAGAACATTAGGCTTACATGCGGACTACTTAATACCAGATCGATGCGGAAGCATAATCTTGATATATACGATCTGCTCACAGATATGAAACTCGAACTCCTATTCCTTACTGAGACTTGGCTTGACTCCAACTCAGAACCGGATATAGTTGCTTCTCTCCCAGCTGGCTATACCATGGTACGACTGGACAGAACTGTGGGCAGAGGTGCTGGGATAGCTATAATATCTAAGCAGCCACTATGTTGTCAACTTGAACCTCTCTCTATCGCTGACAGTGAGACAGGAGCCTTTTCCATTAAGGTTAACGCTGGTAACACGGTGAAGGGCTTCTTGGTCTATCGCGCTCCTGGTCCTCTTACCCACTTTACTACCAGCCTAACCGAAGGTATAACGGAAGCCGCTTTGCTTAGGGACAAGTTTATGCTCTTAGGTGACCTTAACATCCATTTGGATGACCAACAGGACAAAGGAGCCACTGACTTTTGTCAGCAACTACATTCCCTCCAATTACACATCAGATCTAAGGCCCCGACCCCAGTGCTTAATTTGTGCCGGTGCTTTCCGGTGCTTAGCACTGGCAATTTATTATTAGGGCCGGGTCTACACTTACACTTATACACAGGATGCAACTCATCTTCAAAAGGTGCCTCAAAAATTGTAGGTTACTTTTGAGTCAATGAGTCTTATCGGAGAGAACAACATTCATGAAACAAATTGGCACCGGGGTCTAAAGGTCAAGAACAGAATGCGTTCGGATTAGTCTTGCGTTGCTGCTCACCTAACCAAGATGATTCACGGTTAGGACGTTGTACAGCGTTCAGGAGCTATGTATGGTGAACAGCACATGATTCTGAGCTGCCAGCGCATTGAAGCAGGTGTCTATGCTCGGAAAGAATAATAAATAAAACACTTAAACCCGCCTGCTACACAGTGGTAGGAGTAGGATGGATGGTTAGTGGTTGTGTTGTTACCATCATTGGCAGCATGGCAGGGGCTATCTGTGGTGCACGCTGCAGTGGCCTTAATACGAGAGCCCCGGCACTTAATATTTTACAAATTAAGCACTGCCCGACCCACCAAATGGGCCACTAATTGGACCCTATCTTTGCCAATTGGGAAGACATTGAAGTTAAGGCCCCCGTCCCAGTCCCTTGGTCCGACCACTTCTTAGTGCCTTTTATAATAAATATCCCTGCTAGCAATATCCAAAAGCGTACCAACTCTAAATATATGAGCCGTAAATGGACTGCTTTTTCCAAAGCCAAGTTCGATACTGCTCTGACTAAAGGCGGCAGACCAGGAGGTGAGGATGCTGATACTGCATCGGATAGACTAGAAGGCCGCATTAATAATGCTTTAGATGACATAGCCCCTCTCTGTCATAAAAATCCCTGTAGTAGACCCCAGAGATCCGCCCCCTGGTACAGCGATGAACTTCGCCTAGCTAAAGCGGAATGCAAACAACTAGAAAGACAGTGGAGGGTGGCTTACCTCGATCAAGCAAAACAGAGGTATATAGACAAACGCAGAGAATATCATAGCTTGATCAGGCGTACCAAAACAACTTACTTTTCAGGTAGGATAGGAGAAGCTAAAAACTCTACCAAGGAGCTATTCAAAATTTATAAGGAAATCTCTCTCTGTGGCTCATCTGTTGACCCGTCCTCGGTCTCAGAGGAATCCTGTAACCGCATTGCTGCTTTCTTTTCTGATAAAGTGGCCACCATCTACTTCACTTTTTCAGGGGGAAAGAAAAAGGGAACAGAGTTCAGTGAGAGTATATTGGTGGATGTGGGTGTTAATAGCCTGGACAACTTTTTCACCCCATCCCCTGACGGGCTCCAGCAGATATGCCGCTCCATTAAGTCAGGATCCCCCCATGATCCGGCATCACCGAAACTTCTTGGAGAGAGCATCGAGATCCTTGAACCCTATATTAGGGATGTTCTGGATCTTTCCTTCAGATCCAGCACCGTACCCAAAAGTTGGAAGCAGGCTGTAGTACGCCCGCTTAAAAAAAAAACGAATCTTAGCTGGGACAGGCTGGACAATCTCCGTCCTATCTCACTCCTCCCCTACCTGGCCAAAGTAGCAGAAAAGGTGGCAAATCTTCAACTTATGGCATTTGTGGAGAAAGCCAACCTGCTCCATCCAACTCAGTTTGGCTTTCGTGCACGCCACTCCACGGAGTCTGCGCTGCTCATGGCCACTGAGACCATCAGGCAAGGGGTAGATGAGGGGCATACTATGGCCCTCATTCTACTTGACCTAAGTGCAGCCTTTGACACTGTAGCACATTTCACCTTGTTACAGTGTCTCAACAAAGGTGGAGTCACTGGGTCAGCGCTGAGGTGGATCCAATCTTTCCTGACCGATAGGGGTTTTCAGGTCAGACAGGGAGAACACTACTCTTGTGTGTTCAATCTTGATCAAGGGGTTCCCCAGGGCTCCGCCCTGAGCCCCACCCTGTTTAACCTATATGCTTCCCCTGTAGCCACCATTGTGGAAAGTCATGGCATCCAACTAGTGTCATATGCCGATGACACACAGCTGGTCATCTCGCTGTCACGGGCACCTGATGTTGCGGCATCCAGCTTCAGTGCTTGCATGCAGGAGCTTGCATCCTGGATGTCTAACAACTGCCTGAAGCTGAATGGGTCCAAAACTGAAGTGCTAGTGGTGGGAGGTGGTCCGAATGTGTGGTCCTCGGCATGGTGGCCAGCATGCCTGGGCTCCACTCCAGTGCCTTGTCAACAGGCCAAAAATCTTGGGGTGATGTTTGACTCCGACCTGTCATTTGCTCCCCAGATTAATCGGGTTGTCGGAATGTGCTTCGGTATACTCAAGAGTCTAAGGAAGATCCTGGACCTACTTCCAGTTAGTGCCAGGCAGACTCTGGTGCATGCCTTCGTCACATCTAGACTCAATTACTCTAACCTCCTCTATCTGGGAATAACAGCTAGAAGCCTCAATCGTCTCCAGGTACTTCAAAATGCCACAGCCCGGCTGGTGCTGAGGCTTCCTAGGAGAACGGCCTCTAAAGCTGCTTTGAAGTCCCTACACTGGCTTCCGATCAGAGAAAGGATTACCTTCAAAGCACTATGCATGTGTCAACGAATTATCGGGGGCAGGGCGCCCGTTCCTACACAGCCTCATCACCCCCTACAGACCGGAGCGGATGCTCAGATCCTCTGGCACCGCACTGGTAGTCGTCCCCAAAATTCATAAAGCTCGAATGGGGGGCAGATCTTTCAGGCTTCTTGCAGCCAAGAGCTGGAATATGCTTCCGATGGAGCTGCGCCTCGAACCTTCTGAGGCCAAGTTCCGCAGAGCTCTGAAAACTCACCTCTTTCGCTCAGTACTGATGTAACCTCCCTGTTCTGGCCACTTCATACTTCTCACTCAGCGCGGGGACACGCCGGGGCGCGTAACCATGTGCTTTACAAAATTCCATAATAATAATCGTGAGATCTGATTGGCTGTCAGCACTTCATCCAAGAAGTGTTGGCAGCCATCTTGGGACCAATATACATGATAGCACCTCATTAAAAAGCATTGCAGTTAATAGAAGGTTTTAAGACTTTAGGTACATTATAAATCATTTGTTGATGGTACCATACCCATTTTAGGAATTGTGGTGTGTTCTAAGGTGATTTTACCATGTGAAAAAGCCTTCTGCTGTGATATCATGAATCATGTTTGAGAGAAAACTATTTTCTCATGCTTTTCCCACAGAGGTTTGGAAGGTGATCTATAAGCTAAACTGAGAGCATATTTTCTGTAAATTCACATTATCTTTCTCAGTCATGTGAGAATGAAGTCTGACATTCTCAGTAAAACATGTACATCCAACAAGGGCAGAAACTGTCAGTTGATTGCTTTGTGTTCTACTGCAGCTTCCCAGAGTGTTCTAAAGAACAACTATAGCGCGAACAGTCCTACTTATGACAAACGTATGGCACACCTGAAGCCATCTTGGTTGGAATAAAGTGGTAACTCTTAAAACATTTAATTTAAAAAGGAACAAAATGAGGGGGTTCCTTTTGCCATAGAAAGTATGATTAGTGCTGCAGAAAGAAAAATTAGGGCACATTTTGAGTGACTTCTCAAATCCTCTTTAAAAAATTCTGACATGCAGACTGAAACATGCACTTTCAATACCAGCAGCAGACTTCCCTGGTGAGCAGTAGCTTTACTACAGTGATCTAATAAGCAACTAGAGTGCTAACATTCTGAATTTATGGCAAATGTGTGACACATCTGCATGCCTTCTTGATGGAATCAAAGTAAAAAACTGAAAGTATTTCCTACTGAGGAGACTGCAGTAAATGAGGAAATTAGGAAACATCATAACAAATAAGTCTCCCAAAATGGCCACCAGAGACAAAAGAGCCCAAATGTAGCCCAAATATCACCCAGATGTAGCCCAAGTACAGCCCAATGACAGAATGTCCCAGAGTGTTCTAAGGAACAACTAGAGCGCTAACAGTCTTACTTATGACAAAAGTATGGCACACCTGAAGCCATCTTGATTGGAATAAAGTGGTAACACTTAAAACATTTAATTTACAAAGGAACAAAATGAGGGGGTTCATTTTGCCATAGAAATTATGATTAGTGCTGCAGAAAGAAAAATTAGGGCACATTTTGACTTCTCAAATCCTCTTCTATTTCATAAAAAAATTCTGACATGCAGACTGAAACATGCACTTTGAATACCAGCAGCAGACTTCCCTGGTGAGCAGTAGTTTTACTACAGTGATCTAATGAGCAACTAGAGTGCTAACATTCAGAATTTATGGCAAATGTGTGACACATCTGAATGCCTTCTTGATGGAACCAAAATAAAAAACTGAAAGTATTCCCACTGAGGAGACTGCAGTAAATGAGGAAATTAGGAAACTTCATAACAAATAAATCTCCCAAGATGGCCACCAGAGACAAAAGAGCCCAAATGTAGCCCAAATATCACCCAGATGTAGCCCAAGTATAGCCCAATGACAGAAGTGTGAAAAACACGTATTTTTTGTGTATTTGCAGTTTTATATAGTGCAGACTTGTCAGGTATTGGAGTGCTTTACATGAGCATTGGTTACATCACACAAGATCAAATTCATTTTGGTTGTAGACATGGGGAGATTAAATGATTTGACCAGAATCACAGAATGTTGAGCTGAAGCAGAAACTCCAACCTGGTTCCCCAGTTGCAAAGTCTGCAGCTCTGGAAGTAACACCACATCCTCTCCCCTAGGTGCAACATTTAATCAAGTGGTCAACTGGATAAAAAAACATAAAGATTACAAATAATTTAAAAGTTCTTTGTCGCTATCTGAAAACTCAGAAAATATGTCCTCATTTTAGTTTTTTAGAGCACTAACCATAATTTTGATGCAAATAAGACCCTCTCATATATGTAATTTCTAAAGGAAATACTCTAGGTATTACAGTTTTGATTACATCAAGATGACGTCAGGCGTTCCATACTTTTGTAATAAATATAGAATGTTAGCAATCTAGTTGTTCATTGGGATACTGTTGAGAGGCAGAGGCCAGGGGCACGGACTCTGAAAATTGAAGGCAGGTAGGAGAGTGCAGATGCAACAATTTGACCACACTGGGCAGGCAGGAAGGGCAGTGGCAGCACAACAGACTATGGAGGGCAGTGGAAAGGGGGGCAGGGGCAACAAACCAACAATACAGGACTGGCAAGAGAGGCTGTGGCAATATAATAGACCATTGTGGGCAGAAGGAAGAGGCATTGGTAGTACAACCGTACATGCCAACAGACCAGTTTCAGCCAGGAAACGTCCAATGTTTTTAAGCTCAAATGGTCTTTATTTGATCTGTCTCCTATCTACAATCTCCTCTTTTTCAATGTAACTCAAAGGGGAAAATCAATACCCCAGTTTTTTTTCAAAATCTCCCTCTTACCAAGTTCAAAATGTTCGCAAGTATGGTACATTGGATCATGGTAGGCAGGAGGAATTGGGGTAGGGACATGGACTCGGATAACAGAGGACAGGAGGGAAATGGAGAGGTGCACCAAACTGACCCTACAGGGCAGGCATCAGGGTTTGCAGCAGCACAATACAAGACACAGCGCATGCAGGACGGGAGTGCAGCACAACAATCCATAGAAAGCAATAGGGAGGGGACAGGACCATGCACATGGACAACAGAGAACAGAGGGGAAAGAGGCAATGGTAGCTAGCTGACCATAATGGACAGACAGGAGAAAGCTGCAGCATAACAGACCATAAAGGGCAGGAGGGATGGATCAGGGGCATTACAATGGAACAGACAAGCCAGGAGGGAGGGAATAGGGGTCTGCACATGGAAACAGAGGGCTGAGTGCAAGGGGACAGGGCAGGAGCAGCAAGATGACCATGGAGGTCAGGCAGGATGGGCACTAGAAACAAGACACACCATGGAGAGCAACAATGAGACTATGATGGCATACACAAAGACCATGGAGGGAAGGTGGGAGGGGGTCAGGGGCAGCTAGCTGACCACACAGGGAAGGTGGGAGGAGCCATGGCAGCACAGAAGACCATGCATGGCAAGCAGGAGGGTTAGTGGCAGCACAATGGCTATGATGGGCAAGAAGGAGGGTGCAGGGGCATGCACAAAGGACCATGGAGGATAGAAGGGAGGGTCAGGACCTGGGCACAGACAAGAGAGTTCAGGGGAAGGGGCCTCACAACAGACCGCGCGGGGCAGGCAGGAGGAGCAGTTGCAGCACAACAGGCCAGGGAGGGTGTGGCAGTAAAATGGACCATGGAGGACAGGAGGAAGGGGATAGGGGCATGGCATGTGGACGGGCAGTGTGGAGGTGGCAGGGACAAGTTACAGTCATCTGACAAGGCTAGGCAGGTGGGAGGGGAGTGGCAGCTCAACAGAACACTCAGAGTAGATAAGAGTGGCAGGTCCATGGAACATGATGGGCAAAAAGGATGGAGCAGGGGCATGCACAAAGACATCGGAGGGCAGAGGGAAGGCGAATAGGGGCAGCAAGCTAAGCACAGAGGCTAAGCAGGAGGTCAATGATGGGCGATAGATTTAGGCAATGGAGGGCAGGAGGAGTGGACTGGTACATCATGCTAAATGGAGGGCAGTGGCAGCACATCAGACCGTGCATGGCAGGAGGGAGGAGTCTAGTCCATGGATTCAGACAACAGAGGATAGGGAGGAGGTGGATGGGGCAGCATTCTAACTGTTCAGAGAAGGTGGGTATTAGGAACTTTATTGTTTTTAAAATGTGTGTCTGTGCGAACTACTTAAAATATGAACAAGTATGCAGCATAATCTCACTTTTATTCAGGAAGAAGAGGACATTTTTGACTGTGACTCCGGGCTCACTTGGCAGAAACACCCCCTGACCCTCCACCCCCCAGCGCAAAATGTAATGCCCATGAAAAGGGTAGGTGGACGCAGTGTTATATAGAACATAGTCCTGAGAGCACGATTGAAAATGAAAACTAGATATAGTATATGGTATAAACTATGCACCAAAAAGTGTGATATAAGATTAACCGGGGCGTGAAATATAATATGCAATACATTGTGCACAATGACAGATTCATTGGAGAGCGCGAGATAGCACAGGCACTAGCGCGTGCTATGCGATATGCGCCTTGGAGTGTAATATGCACAGGGCAGTGTTGTGTAACATAACTAGTCTCTAAAGTTGTAATATAAAATATGTGCTGGGGAGTGTAACGTTGCATATGCACTGTGACAAAGATATGGATCCCAGATTGTAATATGTATGGCATAGAGCTGTGCGTTATAACATAGGCATCGAGGAAGGCACGTTAGATGGGGCAAAATTACCCGTGTGAAGGCAAGTGTGGCATGACATATTCACGGGGTGGTGTTACAGTGCACATGGGCTAGAGAGTGTCATAGCATACGCACTAGCTGGTGGAATACAACACAGAGGTGTGAGGCACTCAGCGGGCACTGGTGGGTGTAACACAGCATTGGGCTCAGCCAGGAGCACGCTGTGACTCTCAAGTGAGGTTCGTCTACTTTCCAGAGAGTAAAATAAAAAGTATTACACATCCGGCGGTGGATGTGTGTTTTATTAACCGTGAGGGGGGTTTCTTGCATAGTTTGGTCGAATTTTTGTCGAATCCCCTCTGAATAGCTTGGTGTGCATGTATATTAAATGTGCCCGTCAATAGCTACCCATGTTTGTATAAATAAACGACAAGGGTGTCTACTTGGAGAGTACCCACCGGCGGGGGCGCCGGGATTAGGCACGGTAGGGCGTCAGACACATCAGAGCTTCACTAGCGGTGTAAATACATTCCATGTGGATTCATTCTATGCATAGTCGCCTTGTAATGAATAGCACGCAAATCGTCATGGTGATAGGTACATACGGTTTGTCCAGCATGTCCTAGGTTTTTCTATAAATATATATTTTTTAAAAATTAAAAAACAAAAACCGGCCCCGGGGGATGGGGTCCCCGGGCCATAAATGGCCTGAGGAGGGGGGCAAAGCAGCCTCCTCCTAAAGAATTAAAAAAAATAAAAGGCCATGACCCAGGGGTTGGGGTCCCTGGGGCCGATTAAGGCCTTGGGAGGGCCAAATTTATTTTTTTCAACAAAAAACATTAGGGTGTAGGCCCTGGGGGATGGGGTCCCCAGGGCCAGTAAATTAGAAAAAGAAGGGGGGCCACACAGCCCTCCTTCTTAAAAAAATAAAATAAATAAAAGACCGGCATCGTGCCGAAGGCCACGCCCCCTCCTTGCAGCACTCTGCAAACGCGCCCCCTGGCCAGTTGTAAGTTGGGGAATTAATTCCCCTTCAATACTGAGGGTCCCTGAGGGCCAACTAGCCCAACAGGTATCTCCAGTATGCGCCAGGGAGCTGCGTTGCAGACAGGTGTTCTGAGGCCACGCCCCTTTTTAAACCTCTATGCAACGCAGCTCTGTGGTGCTTACTGGAGGTACCTAGTTGGCTACTTTGACCCTAGGGACCCTCAGGATTCAAGGGGACTTAATCTCTCAACTTAGAACGGCCACAGGGCGTGTTTACACAGTGGTGAAGGGAGGGGACGGGGCCTGAGGTGACGTGTGCAAACACGCCCTGTGGCGCGTTTTAAGTTGAGGAAATAATTCCCTTTCAATCCTGAGGGACCCTGGGGGCCAACTAGCCCACCAGGTGCTTCCATTAAACGCCACTGCTCTGCGTTGCAGAGAGGTGGTGCAGGCCGTGCCCCTTTTTACACCTCTCTGCAATGGCGCTTACTGGACGTACCTAGTGGGCTATTTTGCCCCTAGGGATCCTCAGGATTCAAGGGGACTTAATCTCCCAACTTAAAAAACGGCCACAGGGCGTGTTTACACAGTGGGGAAGGGAGGGGACGGGGCCTGAGGTGACGTGTGCAAACACACTCTATGGCGCGTTTTAAGTTGGGGAAATAATTCCCCTTCAATCCTGTGGGCCCCTGGGGGCTAACTAGCCCACCAGGTGCTTCCAGTAAGCGCCACTGAGCTGCGTTGCAGAGAGGTGGTTGAGGCCGTGCCACTTTTTACACCTCTCTGCAACGCAGCTCTGTGGTGCTTACTGGAGGTACCTAGTGGGCTAGTTGGACCCTAGAGACCCTCAGGATTCAAGGGGACTTAATCTCCCAACTTAAAAAACGGCCACAGGGCATGTTTACACAGTGGGGAAGGGAGGGGACGGGGCCTGAGGTGACGTGTGCAAACACACCCTATGGTGCGTTTTAAGTTGGGGAAATAATTCCCCTTCAATCCTGTGGGCCCCTGTGGGCTAACTAGCCCACCAGGTGCTTCCAGTAAGCGCCACTGAGCTGCGTTGCAGAGAGGTGGTCGAGGCCGTGCCACTTTTTACACCTCTCTGCAACGCAGCTCTGTGGCGCTTACTGGAGGTACCTAGTGGGCTAGTTGAACCCTAGAGACCCTCAGGATTCAAATGAACTTAATCTCCCAACTAAAAATGGCCACAGGTCGTGTTTACACAGTGGGGAAGTGAGGGGACGGGGCCTGAGGTGACATGTGCAAACACGCCCTGTGGCGCATTTTAAGAGGTAGTTTTAATCCCCTGCCCTATTATATACTAGGGGCTTACAGAGGAGGTCATGCTGATCACAGGGGGACCCCAACGCATAGTGTTCCCTAGTGTATGTAGGTGTTTTCACTGTATTCTGAGTGTCTTTTAACATAGCACTGGCTCTAGGACTGGTTAATCAGACTCAGTTACCACCAGTATCCGTCGAAGTTGAGGGTACAGGATGATTTTGCAACAAGGCTTCTTTCTGCTCTTCTGTTTGTTCTTTCTGCACGTTATCCTTCTTCCTGCACTTTTCTTCGACTTTGAGGACTTCTGTTGCTTCTTTCTGCATTTCTTTTTTTTCTTTCTGTGCGTTTTTTCTTCTTTCTTCACATGTCCTATCTCTGTAGGCATAGCTAGAAATTAGTATTTAAAAAACCTTTGAAATTCACTGAAAAAAACATAGTTTTCAGGCACGTTATAGTTAGGAATTAGCATTTAAAAAACCTTAGAAATTCACTGAAAAAAGCATAGGTTTCAGGGGCGTTATAGTTAGCTGGACTTTTCAGTCGTACAAAACCATTGAAATTCCCCCGTTATAGTTAGTTCAGCTAACTATAACTCGCGTGCCCGCAATGCACTGCTGATGACGTCACATATTACATCACTCAGGACATGGTCAGTGACATCACTCATGACATCACTCATGACATCTCAAATGACATCACTGATGACATCATCCTTGTGATAGAGTGGCAGACCTCCTCTCCCCCTAATGTAACCTTTGATACACACATTCAAAAATAGAAACTAAAATTTTCAAAACAATGGACATACCAATATCAGTTACAACAACCTATTCAGTCATTCTAAGATCCACATACACATCCACTCATTTGCCAACAGTCCTATACAATCACTCATACATGTACTCACTCATCATATGTACTCGTACACCTATACATCCTGTTACACAACGCCACTCATCCATAGAGTTACTCACACACATAGTCACTCATGCTAATAAAGAATCAAACATCCATTTACTTGCATATACAGTTATGCACACACCACCACACTTACTTCTACAGAAACTTACACATACTTAGTCTTTTAAACAATCACTTATAGAAACACATACTTATTCATACAGGAACTCTTTCAATCTCTCACTCTCACATATACTCACTTATATACACCAATAGTCACATATACTAGTTTAAAACATATGTAGTTACTCATAAAGACACTATTGAGACAGTCATTCACTCACTAACACACCCATGCACACACTCATCCACCCATACAGTCCTGCACACATGCTGTCTTCAACACATACAAACAGTGAGTCACTCATTCATGCACCTCTGCACTATGTAATACCCCCCACCGAACCATACAGACACTCAGACACTCATACTGATACTCAAAAAAACAACTAATAACCTATATAGACACTCATGTAGCTACTCACCAACCCATGCAGCCACTTATACACAAAGTGAGAGACTGATACAGATATTTACATATTTAAACATTACTTACTAAGCCATGTATTCACTAAGATATACTTAATAAGTCAGTTATACAATCAATTTTTCAAAAACAAATCATCCATTTAGACACTTATATACCCATTTATTGTTCCATCGACCTTGAGATATACATATATAAAACATATGTAATTTTCAGAACAACACACATTCACTGGATGATGTCATCAGTGATGTCATCAGTGATGTCATTTGAGATGTCATCAGTGATGTCATGAGTGATGTCACTGACCATGTCATGAGTGATGTAATATGTGACGTCATCAGCAGTGCATTGCAGGCGCGCGAGTTATAGTTAGCTGAACTAACTATAACAGGGGAATTTCAATGGTTTTGTACGAGTGAAAAGTCCAGCTAACTATAAGGCCCCTGAAACCTATGGATTTTCAGTGAATTTCTAAGGTTTTTTAAATGCGAATTCCTAACTATAACGTGCCTGAAACCTATGGTTTTTTCAGTGAATATAGATATAGATATATATATACACACACACACAAAATAGAAGAAGCATAGAACTCTGGCTAGTACTTAAGTTTAGGTGGAAAGCAGCGACACCCAAAATTAGCTCACCTCAAATGTCTGCTTTTCTATCAAAGTCTTTTAGCATAGGATTAGCACACTGCCATCTACACCAAGATAGAAAGGGACTAAGTCTTTTGCCATTTCTACAGCAAAGACTTTAAGCAGAGGATTAGCACAGTGCTATCCACGCCAAGCTTTACAATGACCAAAGCCTTTCACCACTCCTGGCACAGTATTACAGCTTTGGATTGGTAAACTGCCTTCCAAGCCAACCTGAAATGAACAAAAGCAACTCCTGACATCACTCTCATTAGAGCTCTTCAGAGAGGTATAGCTTTGTCCAGACACAAGGGAGCACCCAGTATAAGTCAAAGTGGCAAAATAAAACATGGCGGCTAAACTCTCCCTTGAGTGCAAGGACTCTTTTTATGTGGAAGGAGGTAGTTGGAAAGTAAAGGCGCTTTGCGGTAAGTGTCCTACCTTGCACCACCTGTAGTTTGGAGCAGACAGGCAAACCGCAAGCAGTGAGAAGTAAAGGGCCGGCCAGTCCCCCGACATGGTATGGAATCTGGTTGAGAAGGGATGATGCAAGAGCTGCCAGCCACCACTGCGAGCAGATAACACTTGTGGAAGAGAGGCAGGTGGCCCTGAGAGAGGCCCGCCTTCTGCCAGAAAGAATCCCAAGGATTACGGATCAGGGCACTGCAATAAGATTTGGCAGCAGTGGAGAGAAGAGAGACGTATGGCCCCTTATGTGAGAACACTCTTCAGGTTTAACAAAGGATGTATTATGCTCTAATTGTTAGAACTTTCACGTTTTGATTGCTGTGTGCTACACTTTTAAAAAACATTTCTAAATACCTTGTGAAAGATAAACAGAAAGTATTTTCTACGTGTTTATGGAGAGTCAATTTGCATGTAATTGAGCAACCATGATGTCAGTCCAGATTGATAAAGGCAATTAATTCCCAAAACTCGTCTCTGTGTGGAAGTGGTGAAATAAAACAAGGAGGCTAAACTCTCCCTTGAGTCCTCGAGTGCAAGGATTCTTTTTATGTTGAAGGAGGTAGTGGGAAAATATATATATATAACTGAGCTTGTTAAGGACTGCCCGAATTGTGAGATGGTGATCTTCGGTGAACACCACTCTGCATACACATGGGTTCTAGTCGCAGGAACAAGATAGGCACGGACCTGCCTCATGATATTATGTGAATCTATCATACCTTGACGATTGTCTGGTACCATGCTCCTACCATAATTGGAGGAGCCGACCTATTGTCATTTTTCTAAATACTGTTGCTGACACTAGGTATTATCTTGTCCTGAGGAAGTCCCTACTTGATGACTCTAAAATCACACTGATATCAGGGTTGAAACGGCGACATAGTGTTCTATCATGTCCTGAATCTCTGCAACCTTACATTTATTTACTTCGCTGGTTATTGTAGAAATTCAAAATAGGAGAGAGATCTTGTATATTTATGCAACCAAAACACTCCTTACAACGGCTGACCCAAGGATCAGCACATCAATCCCTATCTGTACAAATTTCGAGTTCTGTGCATCTGCTTCCGGCACTTTCCGCCATTAAGTGCCGCTGGGATCCAGAAAAAGCAAAGTCTTTGTAGAAGTGAAAGGTGCACCAGAAATTAAGTCAGAATTGTATACTTTAGTGTGGATGTAAAAGGTAGAAAAATAGCAGTGAAACAAAAGAAAGAACATTTAAAACCTTTCCTCTCACTTGATTACCCCAGAGGAAAGATTGGTCTTGGAACTAAACTTATTTTTCTGTCCCACAGCTAACTTTGATTTTGCGAAAACTCGCATTGACATTTTCCTATTCATCTGAAAACTGAAATTGCTAAAATAGCATACTTTGAAACATAACAGAAGCGTATCTGGCTCTACACAACCAGAGAGCCCTGTGCACCCCACAGGAACCACACTCTCCGTTGAGGAAATTGAAACACTTGCCACTTTAAGGGAATTTGAAGTAGGAACTAGGAACTGGGCAACTGATCGTGATCTACTTATCAGTATGGACATTGAGGTTAACAAGAAGTCTCGGAATGATTTTAAACCCAGATCGAAATTTAACCCGGTAACATTGCATGATAGAATTGACACATTCCATGAGACTATTCTAATGGATCTGTTGGAACTCTGGAAGAAACAGGGCAACAATTTCTCTAGGAACCTAACACAACCACAAAGGGCAGAACTACAGTCCTTAAAGCAAGCAACGACTTTGTGATCAAACTCTCTGATAAGGGGGCAATGTGGTGCTGTGGGATATCAATAAATATCGAATCAAGGCCAAGCATCAACTGGAATTTTCAGGAAGCTACCTGAGGTCCAATTTGGCACGGTACAACAAAACGATACAAGGAATACCACAGCTTACTGACTGACTGGCGTGAGCAGGACATGCTGAGTCAAAACGAATGTCTATTCCTGCTGGTACAGAAACCAGTGACCCCTGTTTTCTATATGTTGCCAAAGGTGCACAAACACACCACAGACCCTTCAGGCAGACCGATAATCTCAGCCAATCAAAGCCTCCTTGAAAATACTTCTATCTATTTGAACTACTTTCTCTGCCCATACGTCCTCAATCTACCTTCATACTGCAGAGACACCATGGACTTCCTACCTAAGATACAGGAGATTCCATGGAAGGAGTCATGCATTCTGGCAACAATAGATATTGTTGCCTTGTACACTTGCATTGAGCACGATTTGGGCCTAGAAGCATGTTAATATTATCTCAGGGACAGGCCTTTGACTATGTACGATCATACAATGTTGTTAATGCGGATGCTACATTTTTGCCTACATAATAATTGTTTCCTGTTTAAGGATAAGTGGTATGAACAGTAATTAAATGAAATTAAATGAATTACCAGTATTTGTAAAGCGCACAGCTACCTCCGAAGTGGTGTCCTGGCGCTGGGGGCCCTCGGGAAGATTACGCAAGCTATTGCCCAGCGTCACATGGTGCTGGGCTAACCTCCCTCCGGCACTGGGGATCGAACCGTGAACCCCGTAGTCCAGAGTCAGGCACCCTAGCCGCTGTGCCACACCTCTTCCACAGTACACCTGTACCGCCATGGGAAGTGGCTTCGCTCCCAGCTGCGCCTGTTTATGGGGTGGTGGGAGGCGGAGCATCTGTGACATGATGGCAATATAACCAACATGAACAACGTCATCCTGTGGACCCGCTACATAGACGATATATTTCCGATATGGGATGGTCCACAGGAGGCCTTAGACAACTTCATCCAAGGTCTTTCTGAAAACAATTTAAACCTTATATTTACCCGTAGGACCAACCCCACTACCATGGAGTTCTTAGACATTCTGGTTCAGGTCAAACATGGAACACTACACACCAGTCTGTATAGGAAGCCTACATCCGGGAACAGTATCTTACATGCACATAGTCATCACCACACCGGACTGAAGAAGAACATCCCCTATGGAGAGCTCTTGAGAGCAAAGCGTGATTGCAGTTCCCCTGACTCCTATGAGAAAGAAGCCATAAACATGCATGGCCGTTTTAAGAGCAGGGGCTACACTGGCAAGAATATCGGATTAGCTACTAAAAAGACCGCCACCAGTAACAGAAATAGCCTACTCATCCCGAAAGGGAAGGCCAGTGGGAAACAAGAAGTCAGACTCATCATCACTTTTAACCATGCCTCACAGGATGTCCACAAGATAGTGCGCAAACACTGACACATAGTCAAGAACGATGTCATAATAGGCAAACTTGTTAGTCCATCGCCACACATCACATACAGGAAATGCCAGTCTTTGAAGGACATGCTAGTGCACAGTCATCTCTCCGTTAAGAACAAGACACAGGGCACCTGGTTGAGGGAACTCCCAGGATTCCACAAATGTGGGAGATGCAAAGCTTGCCGTAGCAGTACCAATGTGAAAACTTTTAACCTTCCTAATGGGAAAACAGGGAAGATTTATAATTTAATCAATTGCAACACTGATTTTGTTGTTTAGGTTTTAACCTGCATCTGTGGCTTACGCAAGGTGGGGAGCACAATCTTCCCAGTGAAGAAGCGCATCCTAGAGCATTTACGCGGAATGGTGACATGTTCTATGCTATAGCCAAACACTGTGATGTTATGCATGAAAATGTCAGAGATATCAGTACTAAAATCTCATACTTTGGCATTGACAGGGTCCCAGCGTCAGCAAGAGGAGAAGATCGGGAACGTCATCTGCGACGCCTGGAATCTGAATACATTGTGAGACTACAAAGCAAGACCCCGGGAGTCCTCAACCATGAGGAGGACCTCCACGTGCATTTAGGCTAGGGGGTGATGATGAGCTTTTACCGTTATTGCACTGTCAAACCCTTGTTGACACCGCGGGTATAACATCACTCGAATTAAATCAACATTGCACCTAATTGCACCTTTTCTTCAGGCAGGTCACTCCCCATGCCGCACAGCACCACCTGTGTGTCCGTGCCCCTGAGCCCGCTGCTGCCGCTTGCCAGAAGTTCGAGGCCAGCCTCCACCCGCAGGCTAACACCTGCTCCTCATCCCTGGTGGCCAGTGGTAGGCTGTAGGTTCTGAGCGCTCGCTTTGCCCCCTTTTTGCTTGTCTGCCTTGCTGTGACTTTGCTTCTGTCATTGTGTTGTATTCTGTTTTTGATTCCGTAATTGCGTTGTATTATATTTTATTCTGTTTTTTTCTCCCACTTTATTCCTCTTGTATTGTACTGTGCCCTCTGTTATTTCCGCCTGCTCTAACCTCCCGTATTTCCCGCCGCTGCGTCCCCTGCGGCCCCACCCCCCTGCTCGCCCATTCGCCATCCCGCTCCCGCCACCCAGCTGCTCCTCCCTCCGACCTCCCCTATATGGTGGCTGCTGCATGGCGAGGAGAGCGACCCTTGACCCTGTTCTTCAGGCAGGTCGCTCCCCACGCCGCACAGCACCACCTGTGTGTCCGTACCCCTGAACCCGCTGCTGCCGCTTGCCAGAAGTTCGAGGCCCGCCTCCACCTGCAGGCTACCACCTGCACCTTATCGCTGGTGGCCAGTGGCGGGCCGTAGGTTCTGAGCGCTCGCTCTGCCTCCTTTTTGTCTGTCTGCCTTGCTGCGACTTTGCTTCTGTCATTGATGTGTATTCTGTTTTTGATTCTGTAATTGCGTTGTATTATATTTTATTCAGTTTTTTTCTCCCCTTTATTCCTCTTGTATTGTACTGTGCCCTCTGTTATTTCCGCCCGCTCTAACCTCCCGTTTTTCCTGCCGCTGCGTCCCCTCTGGCCCCGCCCCCCTGCTCGCCCATTCGCCACCCCGTTGCCGCCTCCCATCTGCTCCTCCCTCCCACCTCCCCTTATATGACTGCCGCTGCGTGGCCGCGCCAAAGGTGCACCTAAGGCACGCCCGTCTGTGCCTGTCCACGCCTGGACCGTGCCCAGCGCCAGACCCCCTGGACCCCGCAAACGCCACAACACCCAACGCCGCTACGACACCAACACCCTCCACGCACTCAACACCAGACGACCACACACCTGCTTCCTGGCCACCCCGAAGCACCCCAAAGGACCCTTCTCCTGCCGGAGCTGCAGCTTCATCAGCATCCGGGCTGCCAAACTGCCCACTGTGACAGGACGCAACCACCTCAGATGCATACTACTGAACACCCGCTCCGCACGCAAACACGCCGTCGAACTGTGGAACCTGCTCGACACATCCTCCCCGGACCGCGCATTCCTGACAGAGACCTGGATGAACGCCACCTCGGCACCCGACATCGCCATTGCCATCCCAGACGGCTACAAGATCACCTGCAGGGACCGCCCCAATGGAGTAGGAGGTGGAATCGCCATCATCCACAAAAACACCCTCAGGGTCTCGACCAGCACCGACGACACCCTCAGCACCACCGAACACCTGCACTTCCAGATCCACACCGATCCCAACACCACCCTCAGAGGAACTCTCATCTACAGACCCCCTGGACCCCGGCCTCAGTTCAGCGACTCCATCGCCGACTTGGTCAGCATGCACGCCCTCGTCTCCACGAACTTCACCCTCCTCGGAGACCTGAACTTCCACCTTGAGAACAACAACAAAACCAACTCCACCACCTTGATTGACAACCTCGCCAACCTCGGTCTCAGACAGCTCATCACAACGCCCACCCACTCCGCAGGCCACACGCTTGATCCCATCTTCTCTGCAAGCCCCCACATCACCTTCAGCCACACCACCGAACTCCACTGGACCGGCCATCGCTGCATCCACTTCACCTTCCAAAAACCCACGACGCACCCAACAGATCCCCTGCTGCAGCTGGAGCAAAATCACCGAAGACCAGCTAAACACCACCCTCGCCCGAAGCCCACCTGCCAAGCCCACCGACGCTGACACCGCTGCCCGCAACCTCAGATGTTGGCTCACCAACTGCGCCAACACTCTCGCCCTGATCAAGAAATCCTCCAACGGACAGACTAACAAGAAAGCCATCTGGTTCACCGCAGACCTCCAGGCCTCCAAGCAAAACTGCCGCACACTAGAGAAGAAATGGCACCGTGAACAGCTACGCAGCCCACAAGAACGCCATCCGCAGACACCATCACCTAATCAGATCCGCCAAAACGGCCTCCTTCAAGGACGGACTCGACAAAAACGCACACAAAAGCAAAGAGCTCTTCAACATTGTGAAGGAACTCTCCAACCCCAGCTCTAACACCAACGACATCCCACCATCACAAGACCTGTGCGACTCCCTTGCCACCTTCTTCCATCGCAAGATCGCAGACATCCACGACACCTTCAACAACCTGACTGCCCCAACAACCACCGACACCTCAGACCCCGCGGCCACCACCCACATCGATCCCCTGCTCACATGGACCAACATAAACGACAACAAGACCATCAAAATCATGAACACTATCCACTCCGGCTCTCTGTCAGACCCATGCCCACACCACACCTTCAACAAGGCTAGCGCCACCATCCACTCCATTTCTGCAAGGCCATCAACATCTCCTTCAAGACTGCGACCTTCCTGGAGAGCTGGAAGCACGCTGAGATCAACACCTTACTGAAGAAACCCAAGGCGGATCCGAGGGACCTCAAGAACTTCCTGCCTATCTCCCTGCTTCCGTTCCCAGTGAAGGTCATCGAGAAGACTGTCAACAGACAGCTGACCCGCTACCTCGAGGAGAACAACATCCTGGACCCATCCCAGTCCGGGTTCCGCAGCAACCACAGCACCGAGACTGCCCCCATCACCGCCACCGATGACATCAGGGCCCTGCTGGACAATGGCAAAACTGCGGCCCTCATCCTCCTGGACCTATCAGCTGCCTTCGACATGGTCTGCCACCACACCCTACGCACACGCCTCCACAATGCAGGGATCCGAGACAAGGCTCTGGAATGAACCACCTCCTTCCTCTCCGGCAGAACCCAGAGCGTCCGCCTCCCCCCTTTCCATTCCGAAGCCTCCAAGATCATCTGCGGCGTATCCCAAGGATCATCCCTCAGCCCGACACTGTTCAACGTCTACATGGCACCGCTCACCCACGTCGCCCGACAGCACAACCTCAACATCATCTCCTATGCCGACGACACCCAGCTGATCCTCTCCCTCACCAAGGCCTCCCACACCTCCACCATTTGAGATGTCATTAGTGCTGTCATCAGTGATGTCACTGACCATGTCAAGAGTGATGTAATATGTGACGTCATCAGCAGTGCATTGTGGGGCGCGAGTTATAGTTAGCTGAACTAACTATAATGGGGGAATTTCTCTGGTTTTGTACGAGTGAAATGTCCAACTAACAATAACTTTCCCTAAAACCTATGGTTTTTTCAGTGAATTTCTAAGGTTTTTGTAAATGCTAATTTTTAACTATAACGTGCTTGAAACCTATGGTTTTTTCAGTGAATTTCAAAAGTTTTTTAAATGCTAGTTTCTAACTATGCCTACAGAGGTGGGACATGTGATGAAAGAAGAAACAACGCACAGAAAGAAAAAAAAGAAATGCAGAAAGAAGCAACAGAAGTCGACAAAGACGAAGAAAAGTGCAGGAAGAAGACGAGATGTGCAGAAAGAACCAACAGAGGAGCAGAAAGTCCTCCTGTGCCCACAACTTTTTCAGATGGGTACTGGTGGTAACTGACTCTGACTAACCAGGCTTAGAGCCAATGCTATTCTAAAAGACACTTAAAATACAGTGAAAACACCTACATACACTAGGGAACACTATGCGTTGGGGTACCCCTGTGATTAGCATGACCTCCTCTGTAAGACCCTAGTACATAATAGGGCAGGGGGATTAAAACTAAGCCTGGGCAAAGCACTACGCTACGCTCGCGTAGTTTGCGAAGTTCGCGCTACTTCGCACTACGCGAATTGCACGTAGCACAGTGCGAACACGCGTAGCGTAGTGTTGCGTAGTGCTGCGGTCATTTTTTGCTTGCTCGCGGTCCTCAACGTCAAGTTGGCGATCGCGAGCAAGCAAAATGACATCCCGGCGAGACTTTTTCTTGTTCGCGATCAGCAACATCAAGTTGGCGATCGCGAGCATGGAAAATAAACCTCCCGGCGAGATTCTCAACGCGAGGAGGTCAGGTTTCTCATTGCGACTGGTCGCGTATGCTCGCGACCGCTCGCGATGAGAAACTACCAGTTCGCGTTGAGAAAGCTGCTGCTCGAGTAAAAATCTTCTCGAGCAGCAGAAAACTACAGCTTGCACTGTGCAAGATGCCATTTTCAATGATTGCACAGTGCCGGTTGCTTGTCCGCACTGTGCAATCATTGAAAACGACATCTGGCACAGTGCGAACAAGGTACTACGCAGTTCGCGAAGTGCTACGCGTAGCTCGTGTAGTGCGAACTGCACTTTGCGTAGCTTCGCGAAGTGCTACTTCGCGAACTACGCCCAGGGTTAATTAAAACTACTTCTTAAAACGCACCACAGGCGCGTTTTCACACTGGTGAAGGAAGGGGGGTGCCTGAGGTTACATGTGTGCAAACTTGGCCTGTGGCCGTTTTAAGTTGGGGGATAAAGTCCCCTTGAAACCTGAGGGTCCCTGGGGTCCAACTAGCCCACCAGGTACCTCCAGTAAGCGACACAAAGCTGCGTGGGGTAAATCCGTTCAGTAGTTTTGGCTGTATCCTTGCATAAAGTTTCCTATGGGAAATTGATTTTTTGACTCTTATTTTTTGAATATCTCAGAAACTACTGCACGGATTCAAACCAATTAAAAAAAAGGTCTCTTTCTGAACCAAGGGCTACCTTTTTCCAAATTTGGTGTAATTCCGTTCAGCAGTTTGGGCTGTAGTCGTGTCTAAAGTTTCCTAAGGGAAATAACATGGAGAAAACACGTTTTGGGACCCCCCTTATTTCTCGCCTCCGCTTGGCGAATCACCCCGAAACTTTCAGGATAGGAGTTGACCGGAGCGGGACCAGCGTTTTGAAAATTTCGTGAGGATTCGTCAACCGGTACCAAAGTTATTGGGAAAAGAAAAAACACTTTTTGAATAGAAACAAGGTCCTAACTATAACTACCTACTGGCGCCCGCCAGTAGGTAATATATATATATTATATACATATATACATACATACATATATATATATATGATCAAGGCCGCTTGGACGGCCGAAACGCGGCTGGACATCGTGAATGGGAAATAAATAAAAATATTGTTGGTATCATAAGAGGTCTGCGAACGTGATTCCCTAAAGGGAAAGAGTTACGAGTTGTTTTGACATATATATATATATATAGGGAGGGACGAAACGCGTAATGGCTGCCGCTCCTGTTGTGTAAACTTTGCAAAATAAACTGAGCGGTATTACAAAAGGATTCTGTGGTCCGTGCTCTTTGTCTCCAGTATCCAGTATCCAGATGGAAGGAAATATGGTAGAAGAGTATTAAGGTGATATATATATATATATATATACATACATATATATATATTCACAGAAAAAACCATAGGTTTCACACATGTTATAGTTAGCGGAAATTTTACTGATAAAAAACCAGTGAAATTGCCCCGTTATAGTTAGTGCTGGCAACTATAACTCACGCGACCGCAATCCTCTGCTGATGCTAATACTGTATTTAGACACTTATTTGCCCATGTCTTCTTCCATACATTTTTAGCTATACATATATTACAAATATTTTTTTTTCATAAAGACACATATGTCATCAGCAGAAGATTGCGGTCGCGTGAGTTATAGTTGCCAGCACTAACTATAACGGGGCAATTTCACTGGTTTTTTATCAGTAAAATTTCCGCTAACTATAACATGTGTGAAACCTATGGTTTTTTCAGTGAATTTGCAAGGTTTTTTAAATGCTAATTCCTAACTATAACGTGTGTGAAACCTATGGTTTTTTCAGTGAATTTGTACGGTTTTTTAAATGCTAAGTTACTTTACGCCATTCGTGGCGTGCGCGCCCACTTAACGCAGTTCGTTCCGTGCACGGTAATATTTTAATTTTTCGTAAGTTTTATAAGCCATGCACAAATGGTGCCCTTCGGGCACCATTTGCACACGGGGTGGAGAGAGTGTGGATAATTTTTTCTTTTATTGTTTTTTTTTTACAATATTTAGTTTTTGTTATCTCTAATAAGCTCTGTACATTTGGTGGCCTACGGCCACCAAAAGTACAGGGGGTGGGGTAAGTGTGGATAGCGTTTTTTTTAATTTAATTTTTTTTTACCGTACGCGTACCGTAAGCGTAATCGGCGAAATTCCGTTTTTGGCCTTGGGGGATCTTTGGGGACTCCCTCAACATGGCTATGTGTGTGGGAGTTGTCTACAAAGCCCCTTTACATGTTTTTTGGCTTTATATTTTAAAAATCACTCTCAGTGCGAGAGACAAAATGGCGGACGCCGCTTCCTGGTTTCGGCCGATTCGAATGTTTACTAAGATCTAAGATCCAATCAGAATCGCGCTCGCGCACGCCACCGTACGCGTACGGTAAGCGTACCGTAAGCGCACCGTAAGCTGGCTCAGATATATATATTGATTTAAAGGCTATTTTCTCAGAATCTACCGAACAGATTAACACCAAACCTACAAAAGGCACTTCCTTGAACTGAGGACTACCTCTCTGCCAAATTTCAAGTAAATCTGTTCAGCCGTTCGGGCTGTAGCCCTGTCTAAAGGTCCTATGGAAAAATGCATGGGAAAAACGCGTTTTGGGACCCCCCTTTTATCTCAGCCCCCGCTTGACGAATCCCCCCGAGACTTTCAGGGTAGGAGCGGAGCATAGCGCCCCACCTATTTTGAAAAATTCGCGAGGATTCGTCGACCGGCGCCAAAGTTATTCAAAATAGAATGTTGCGGATTTCCTATGGAAAAGGGGTCCTAACTATAACTACCTACTGGCGACCGCCAGTAGGTAATATATATGTATATATATATATATATATTTCGAAACAGTCGATTCCTGGCCAAGAAAAGAATCCACACGAGCCCACTCGATCATCAAAGCAGCTTTATTCCTCAAAGGGCAGAAGAGGAATATATATATATATATCTCTGCTACAAAGTACGAAGTACAGCACTCACGGAGGATGATTTAACCCGATTTGTTAGGTTAAACTACACACAAAAGACGCGTTTCGGCGACTGCCTTCATCAGTTTTGCAAGGCGTCCCGGGACAGCACAATTTAAATCAAATACATTGCAGTGATTGGTGGTGCGGTGCTCCCTTAAACAAACATCAAAAGAGGATTTCAATAGTAAGTTTAAGGAAAAGTTTCAGCCATCTTTAAACATGTAATATGATCAAATAATAAATCAATTCATAAATCAATTGCATTTTTGCCCTGTATGGGCTGTTATCATTGATCAGTTGTGCAAACACGAAGACCAAGGTTAATATTTCATGACTATAAAGCCCTCAGATGGGCATATTCCATCAACCCGGTCAAACAAAGACAAAATCGAAGACCTCGATATCAATAAAGAGGGAATACACCCACTTTTACAGCATCAAATCTATGCTGAATAATCGTCCACCAAAAGATACAAAAAGCTGTACATAAAGAAAAGACTCATGAAGTTATATTGCATATTTCATATGACAAATAACGTAACTGGGGGAAGGAAAACAGTCTCCTGTTTAACTATCATTAATCCAGCAAGAATTATCAATTGATTAACTGGTTATGCTGACATCCAACATCATGCAGGATACAAAGAGATAAGCTGATAGATTGTTCAAAAAATGTCATGATTTAAAATCAAAGATGTATCGCCAATTCCTCACTACTATTGAGTCCCTGAGGTATCTTAGTTTGCAGATCAATTATGAATCGAGACTCCAGTCTGCGGAGTTTGAGAAGTCTATCCCCTCTTTGAATGCTAGTGGGAACATGATCAAGGCAAAAGAAGCGTAATAAATCCCTGTTGCTGTCATGATGACTTTTAAAATCACGTGCAACCGGATAGTTGACGTCATTTGTGGTGATAGCTCTCTGGTGTTCTAGGATCCTGATCTTTGTGGGATGTATAGTGCTCCCAATGTACCTTAGGCCGCACGGGCAGATTAAACAATACACCGTATACGGAGTATTGCAGTTCATACATTTTTTTATTCTTTTGGGGGATTTAAGGCCTGGAATTTCATATGTTAAGGTCTTTTCGCTGTTTTTACATGCCTTACACTTGCGGCATGGGTAAAATCCCTTAATAGAACCAAGACCGCAAGCTGTTCTTGGAATAGAAAAATGACTTTGAACCAGATCATCATGTAATGATCTAGCATTTCTAAATGATAGTTGCGGTGCCTTGGGTAACTCCTCCCCAATTACTGGATCAGATTTGAGAATGCCAATTTCTCTTTGGTATTTGTCTGAGGGCATTTTGATTGCTGGCATAACTAGTGATCAATCTGCAATCCATGTTAGAAGAAAATAAGGATTGTTCCTTCTTTTGCTTGGTTGCAGAAGTGCCACGTATAAGTTCAAGTTTATTTTTTGATTCGACTTTACATCTAGCGCTGTGTATAGTGGCCTCTGGATATCCTCGCATGAGGAATCTGGCTTCGCTGTCAGCTGCGGCTGAGCGAAAGTCACACTCTCTAGTGCAGTTTCTTTTGATTCTTAGCAGCTCGCCATAAGGGATGCTGTTAATCAGTTTGCCTAAGTGACAGCTGTTAGAATGGAGAACGGAATTCCCTGCCGTTGGTTTTCTATGTAGGGATGTGCATAGTCTTCCATCAGAGACAAAAACCTCCAGATCCAGAAAATTTACCGAAGATTTACTAACTTCACCACTGAATCTGAGGTTCAAATCATTTAAATTTAGACTGCTAACAAATTCATGGGCAGATTCTATAGTGCCATTGAAAATGATAAAAAGATCGTCTATGTAGCGGTTCCAGCTGATTAGCCTACTGGTCCACATCTCATTGGCATCTGACCAGGCCACCTGCTTCTCCCACCAGCCCACGAAAAGATTCGCGTAACTGGGGGCGAAGCAGGTGCCCATGGCCATACCTTGTAGCTGTCTAAATAGTTGATCCTGGAAGAGGAAGATATTATTAGTAAGACAGTATTCGACAAATTCCAAGATCATACAGTTATGATCTTTAAATTTCAATGAGCGGCTTCTTAAGAAATATTCAATTGCTTGAAGGCCCTTCTTGTGTTGAATACTGGTATACAAGCTTGAGATATCAAGACTGATCATTACAAAATCTGATTCCCATACAATACCCTCAATTCTCTTTAGGAAGTCTCTAGTGTCCTGAATATAAGAAGTTAACTGATCACAAAACCAAACAAATGAAAGTCAATGAATTGAGATAACTTTTCAGTTAGGGATCCCTTCGAGGATACAATTGGATGTCCCGGTGGGTTAACATTGTCCTTATGTAACTTTGGGAGATGGTAAAATGTTGGAATGACTGGATGTTTACATGTAAGGAAAGCAAATTCTTTACTGTCCAAAGTTCCTTTACATTTCCATTTGTACAGTAACTTCTCGTACTCTTGTGTACTAGTAATGTACTCTTTCATTGAAATTCTCCTGTAGTTGGTGTTGTCCATCCAGCTGATGTAATGCTTCCTTAATGTAATACTCTGACGACAAAAGAACCACATTTCCCCCTTTGTCCGAGGGTTTACAGACAATTTTATGATCTTCTTTCAGGTCCTGTATAGCCTTCTTCTGCTGTTGTGTAAGATTACAGGAATCCTGTCGGTCTTCTTTCTGTCTGAGTTGCATGAGATCTTTAATAACTTGGTCAGTAAATAGATCGATGGCATCATGCGGCATTTGTGGGATGAATTTGGAAACAGGCTTGAAGGAGCTGCTAGGGCGTGCCTGGATTAAAGATCCACTGTTCATATCCCATATAGACGCCTGATTATCACTATCAGCTTGTGTAGAAGTTAAACCTTCCTTTAATAATTCTTCCAGAGTTGATATTGTCTCGGCATCATGGCAGGTTAAGGTATCCGTTTCTGTATCCATAGAGTCAAGTAAATTTGAGGTGTTTCTTGGTCCTTGTAATTTGAAGAATTTGTGCAATTTGACTTTTCTTGCAAATTTGAAGAGATCGATTCTTGTTTGGGTGTACTCCATTCTTTGTGAGGGACAAAAAGACAAACCAAGTTGTAATACTGATTTTTCGTCTTCAGTCAAAATTCTAGATGTAAGATTCACAACTGTCAAGTTCTCAGCAGTTTTCATGAGCGTTTCGCCCCTCTTTTGCTCCTGGTGATTCTGGGCGATGCATTGCTGGTGTTTGTGCCACCCTCCTCTCCTCGTCCACCTCTTCGGGTATATCTCCTGGTTGAATCTGGGGGTTTGCCTCTGCCCCCTGTTACCAGTGCTTGTCTGATCAGGAAAAATTCCTCGTGAAAAGGGGCTGGCTGGTCATTACTTTCTCGTTGCGCAACCCTGCGATCTGGGGGCTGCTCAGAGTCAGTGACATCGGATTCTGAGGTAGCCACCTGCTCTACTGCTTGCTGATTTCTATTATCGTGCAGGAGTCGTCGTAGGGCTTAAAACTTCTTTGCGACTGTTAGTACGCGGCCTATCTCGTAATCACGTGTGTCCCTTTCAAATTTGTCCTGTTTGCGCTGCCTAATTTTCTGTTCATATTTAGTTAGGCGTTTTTTCATATCCTCTGTCATTTCATCAATTTTACTTTTGTTGGCATGAGTAGCCAATTCGCCTTCCAGAACTCCAATTTCTTCTAGAGCTCGTTTCCGGTCGCTTCACGCAAACTTCACTAAAATTTGCAGCATTCCTTGAGATGAGAGAGCTGTATGTTCCGCCCACTCTTCAAGTAGCTTGGGGTCCGGGTTCTCATAGGCTGGGACCGTGTATATCCTCAGGCCGTGTGGAACTCTTTGTATATCGATATACTGTTGAAGGGATGTGGCTTCCCACCATTTACGTGTCTCTCTTTCATAGAGATGTTCCAATTGCTGAAACTTCATTTTTAAGTGATCCGCTTCTGGAGCTCTCGCACCATTGTCAGTTCTCTGGGTGCCGCTTTTGCTTTTAAAGATGTCAATTGCTGCCTCGCGGCGCACCGCGTCACTGAACATAATCAAAAAGCGTGTGAGATGTTGCTATAAATGTGTTTTAATCCTCCTCGTCCTGCCGTTCAATCCTAAGGACATTCGTGATATCCCATGTACGTAAAGTCAATTATAACGACCCCAATATATATATATATAAATATATATATATTATCTACTGGCAGTCGCCAGTAGATAGTTATAGTTAGGACCTATTTTCCATAGGAAATCCACAACATTCTATTCCCAATAAGTCTGGTACCGATTGACGAATCTTCGCGAAATTTTCCAAACTTTTGGCCAGCTCCGCTCCTACCCTGAAAGTTTCATGGTGATTCGTCAAGCGGGGGCCGAGAAAAAAGGGGGGTCCCAAATGCATTTTCCCCATGCAATTTCCCATAGGATCTGTTGTCGCAGCTACAGCCCGAACTGCTGAACGGAATTACACCAAATTTGGCAAAGAGGTAGTCCTCAGTTCAGACTCGTGCCTTTTGCATAAATGGTGTGAATCTGTTCAGTAGTTCCTGAGAAAATTAGGGTAAAAAAGTTAGTGATATCTATGACGATCACGCGCTGAATGCTAATTGGCTATCGAGTGTCTGTCTACATTCGAAACCAGGAACTGTTGGCGGTCATTTTCTACCTCGGTAGAAGCGACGCTGAAGAAGCAAGGGGAATAAGTGTGTAAAACATATAAAGGGGGCAGAGTGGAAATACTCTGACCCTCTAGATCTGCTTAGGGTGTCCCAGAAGGACCCCTTGGGGCCCCCTTTTAAAAAAAAAAATGGCTAAATGTGCGCTGGGTGCACGCATCCTATCGCGTTGGGTGCACGGATTCTCACGCGTTGGGTAAGCGGTTCCTAACGCGTTGGGAGTCAAGGAAAAAAAAAATGACATTTTTGGGAGATAAACATCAAGCTTAAGTGTTTTGTTCTTGAGTGGCTCTAAAAAGAGCCGTTGTGTTCATTGAGAGTTTTTGGTACTTATAAGTAAGTACCTATACAGAGTCTAAAGTTGTTGAGGAAGACTCTGTTTCCTTCATCAGTAAAGTGTACTCCATCTCTTGCATATGAAAGCGCAGATTGTTATTGAAAATGGACCCCATTCTATAGTCTCGGAGAAAAGCAGAAACAGATTTATTCACATGTTTCCTAGCTTTCTCAATTTGTGGACAAAAATGATCGGACCAGTTCCATTTCTGCCTTTGGCATATGTTAGAATACACAAAGGCAGTTTTGGGGAAAAGTGAAATCAGTTCTGCAAAGGTGTCCTTCATAAGCATTTCTAGACCTACCCCAGTCAAAGTGCCTAGGTCATTGCCACCACAGTGCACTATTATGAGGTCAGGGTGTTGGATATGCATGAAGGATTTCACCAATGGCATCAATTGGTGCCACTTTAACCCTCTCTTTCCAATCCATTTAATGTCTACATTTGGCAAACCTAGGTCTTTGTGAATGCCTTTGTTTTCTGCATACCTTTGGCTCCAGAAAATATAGCTGTGTCCCACAATCCACACTCTAAGCATCTTGAAAGGAGGTCTGGATGGTCTCTGTAAATGAAATGGCAATTTGGAAAGTAAGATTTTTCTAAAATGGTGGATAAGATGCAGTTTTGAAAAAAGACAAGAAATCATTGGTTGTTTGACAACCTTCTACACTGAAAGGTAGGGTGCATATTTCTGTTTTTTAAACGCATGAATCTTATTGGTTAACAAAAAAAGATTGTAAGGAACATTATATATGATAAGCTGATATGTTGAAAAGTCAAGCACACTTGCTGTCTTGATTAGCAACATTGTGTGCTGAACTTGTGACCTGTGTGCTCAGTACAGTGTTCCATGACCGGTTTCTATGGTAACAGGCAGAAGGCAGATTGGGGGAAGGGTTCAAATTTATGTCATTTCGAAAGGGTTGAAACGTTTAACCAATAGAAATGTGTGTTTGGTTTTGAATTTATGTGGGAAGGAATGTGATTTGATGTTTACATGTATATGTGGGGAAAATGAGAGGGAAACTTTGCCATTCTTTGGTTTTGCTGACAGGTGCACAGTGCAGAGATTCTGTATAAGAAAATCTGGTGTGTGACTGATATACTTCTTAATCTACAAAACGACTTGAAAGGTGAGGTATTTAATTGAGAGGAGGTCTTTTGTGATAAGCATTTGTGTTTTTCATGTGTTTGCAGGGAGATAACTGTGCTGTTTTTATATTTTGGTACAATTAGAAATCAGTGATTGTTTATGAATTTGTGTAATGAGTTATGTTTCTACACTAAAATGTAGTACTCCTTCTAGATGACGAAATGTGTTTTGGTATAGTGCAAGGGATAGTGTTGTTTGTCTAGAATCACACAGTGAGTCTGTGTGCCTTTGGGAGTCCCTGTGAGAGAAGCATTTGGTAACATCATGTATTTGCTGACAGATAACTGTTTTAACCCCTTCGCTGCTGCGGACATTCCGCTGCAGCGCTGGGGGGGGCAGGGGGGCAGCGCGGCGGGCCTGTGCTCATGACGGAGCCGCTCCGTCATGAGCCACAGTTGAGCTGTGCTCATGACGGAACGGTTCCGTCATGACTCCGCCCATTTGCGTTGTCGCCCCGCACAGGCGGGGAAACAGCGCCGCGCAGGCGGAGCGGCCGCCGGCAGGATTGTCATGACGGAACCGTTCCGTCATGAGCACACGGCAACCGTGGCTCATGACGGAACGGTTCCGTCATGAGCAGGGAAGGGGTTAAAACCTGTCATGTTGTGAAGTTTTAGTAGCATTAGAAACCAGTCTTTGCTTATGCATTGATAAAATGAGTCATGTTTTGACACTAATGTGCTGTACTTTAATATGTAGATTGTGTGCAGTCCCCTTACCCCTTCCACAGTAGTGAATGAGTTTTAGTAAGCTGCTAGGGATAGTGTTGCTTGTCTAGAATCACACTGTGAGTCTGTGTGCATTTGGGAACCACTCTGAGAGAAGCATTTGGTAACATTGTGTATTTGCTGACAGATAACTGTTTTAAAACCTGTCTTGTTGTCAAGTTTCAGTAGCATTAGAAGGCAGTTTTTGCTTAAGCTTTGATTAAATGAGTCAGGCTTTGACACTAAAGTGCAGTTCTGAAATATGTAGTTTGTGTGTAGTCCCCTTACCTCTTCCACTGTAGTGAATGAGTTTTGGTAAACTCCTAGGGATAGTGGTGCTTGTCTAGAATCACACTGTGAGTGTGTGTGCTTTTGGGAACCACTGTGAGAGAAGCATTTGGTAACATCATGTATTTTCTGACAGATAACTCTTTTAAAACCTGTCATGTTGTCAAGTTTTAGTAGTATTAGAAGCCAGCCTTTGCTTATGCATTAATAAAATGAGTCATGCTTTGACACTAATGTGCTGTACTTTAATATGTAGATTGTGTGTAGTCCCCTTACCCCTTGCACAGTAGTGAATGAGTTTTGGTAAGCTGCTAGGGATAGTGTTGCTTGTCTAGAATCACACTGTGAGTCTGTGTGCATTTGGGTAAGGATTGTGAGAGAACCATTTGGTAACATTGTGTATTTGCTGACAGATTACTGTTTTAAAATCTGTCTTGTTGTGAAGTTTTAGTAGCATTTGAAGGCAGTTTTTGCTTATGCTTTGATTAAATGAGTCAGGCTTTGATACTAAAGTGCAGTTCTGAAATATGTAGATTGTGTGCAGTCCCCTTACCCCTTCCACAGTAGTGAATGAGTTTTGGTAAACTCCTAGGGATAGTGGTGCTTGTCTAGAATCACACTGTGAGTCTGTGTGCATTTGGGAACCACTGTGAGAGAAGCATTTGGTAACATCGTGTATTTGCTGACAGATAACTGTTTTAAAACCTGTCATGTTGTCAAGTTTTAGTAGCAATAGAAGCCAGTCTTTGCTTATGCATTGATAAAATGAGTCATGCTTTGACACTAATGGGCTGTACTGTAATATGTAGATTGTGTACAGTCCCCTTACCCCTTCCACAGTAGTGAATGAGTTTTGGTAAACTCCAAGGGATAGTGGTGCTTGTCTACAATCACACTGTGAGTGTGTGTGCTTTTGGGAACCACTGTGAGAGAAGCATTTGGTAACATCATGTATTTTCTGACAGATAACTGTTTTAAAACATGTCTTGTTGTCAAGTTTTAGTAGTATTAAAAGGCAGTTTTTGCTTATGCTTTGATTACATGAGTCAGGCTTTGACACTAAAGTGCAGTTCTGAAATATGTAGCTTGTGTGCAGTCCCCTTACCCCTTCCACAGTAGTGAATGAGTTTTGGTAAACTCCAAGGGATAGTGGTGCTTGTCTACAATCACACTGTGAGTCTGTGTGCATTTGGGAACTACTGTGAGAGAAGCATTTGGTAACATCATGTATTTACTGACAGATAACTGTTTTAAAACCTGTCATGTTGTCAAGTTTTAGTAGCAATAGAAGCCAGTCTTTGCTTATGCATTGATAAAATGAGTCATGCTTTGACACTAATGTGCTGTACTGTAATATGTAGATTGTGTGCAGTCCCCTTACCCCTTCCACAGTAGTGAATGAGTTTTGGTAAACTCCAAGGGATAGTGGTGCTTGTCTACAATCACACTGTGAGTCTGTGTGCATTTGGGAACCACTGTGAGTCTGTGTGCATTTGTGTAACCACTGTGAGAGAAGCATTTTTCAATTTTTGGCGGGAACCGTGGTGGATCCGCGAAGCCCGCCAATTCATTTTTTTAAAACTGAAGTGCGGGTTCCTGCACTTCATTGAATTAGGCCCCCGGTGAGCCTGATCCTGGGGCATATACAAATTATTATGGGATGCAGGGCCCCCCTGCTGCCATGTGGACCACCACCTTCCTGGGGCTATATTCATTACTAATGTGTGGGTGGCTGCCCCCCCATGCAACTCTAGGGACTGCCACATCCCCGGGACTAATTCATACAAATACAGGCCTCCACATGGCCCCCTACAGCCCCGGGGACCGCCACCTCCCCAAGGCTATATTGATTAATGTTAGACGGCGGCCTCAGAGGAGCCCGGAAAGGGGGTCCTGACTACCCTGAGACCCACCCTCAAGTATCGTAGCCGGGCGTTGGCGGGAGACTCCTCAGGAGGAGAAGTCTCGTATCGAGGATCGTACTTCTGGCACCACACGACACAGAAACACCACACCGTGCGTTCTTAGGAACCAATCTTTATCAAATAGGTTAACACTGCAAATATGTACAAGGAGAGCGCGGGCTCAATGAGTCTCGGAAGGGATAGGGAGTAGCGGGACAGTCTCTGGCAAAAAGGTTCAAGGCAAGGATGTACCCGGCGCACAGCTCACAATCCTCGAGCTGGGGGGTAGGCTGGTTGTCGTGGGGTCCGGCGGGACCAGTGGAGTCTGTGGAAGCCGCGAGTCACTCAGCGGGCTCAGGTACAAGTTCGGAGGTCTTACGATCTTCGGGGAGCCGCGAGTCACTCAGCAGGGCTCAGGTACAAGTTCGGAGGTCTTACGATCTTCAGGGAGCCGCGAGTCACTCAGCAGGGCTCAGGTACAGTTCGGAGGTCTTACGATCTTCAGGGAGCCGCGAGTCACTCAGCGGGCTCAGGTAGTTCTAAGTTCCAGGAGCCGCGACCGCGTCAGCAGGCTCTCGTTGTTCCAGCGTCGAATCTGCCGGACAGTCCCAGAGCACCCCTTGTTATAGGTCGACCCCTCTTTGATGTCCGGAGTCTGTGCAGGCAGGGGTCTTGTCACCTGGGGGTCGCTTGTCGGGGTTTCCTGCCATTGTCTTTTGATCCCTTCAAGGCCGGGTCGGGAGGAGTCCCAGACACCCAGCAGGCGTGGAGCCAGCTCTCAGGGAGGCCGGAGGGCCGATCGAAACCCATCGTCCCAGGGGAGTTCAGAGGTGCGATAGAAACTGCTCCTCCCTCTCTCATCCCCTGGAAGCGTGATGTCCTCCAGCCGGAGTGGCGCCTCTAGGCCCGGGTCGCGCTGGGGCCGGGCGGCCATCTTGGTGCATGAAGTGGGCACGCGGGCCCGGGGTGGCCGAAAGGAGAGAGGCCATGGACGAGGATGTCCGGGTCGAGTGCGTGTGTTCTGGTGGAAAGGCTTGGTGAGGCCGGGGGATTGGGGCGGCCGGTACCAGGTTAGGTGGTGTGGGGACCAGTAGAGCCATGTTATGAGGCCGGGTCCAACACGCGTCCCCCCCAGCTGAAAGCCGGAGAGAACTGCCCATCATCTTGGGGGGTTCTCTTCGCTGAGGCGGAAGAACCGGGAGAGGCCATCGGCGTTGGCGTGGTCCGTCCCAGGGCGGTGTTCCACGGTGAAATTCATCCCCTGAAGGGAGATTGACCACCGCAGTAGCTTGGGGTTTTCTCCCCGCATCTGCATGAGCCATCGCAAGGGCCGATGGTCGGTTTGGACTTTGAAATGTGTGCCGAACAGGTAAGGGCGTAGTTTCTTGAGTGCCCAGACCACGGCAAAGGCTTCGCGCTCAATGGTACTCCATCGCTGTTCTCTGGGCAACAGCCGCCGACTGAGGAAGGCGACGGGCTGGTCCAGGCCTTGGTCATTCATCTGGGACAGGACGGCCCCAATGCCATGCTCGGAGGCATCGGTCTGGACTACAAACTCCTTGGAGTAGTCGGGAGCCTGGAGGACGGGGGCCGTGCACATGGCCTTCTTTAGGGCATCGAACGCCTCCTGGCAGGCGGTTGTCCACTGAACCTTTTTTGGCTGTTTTTTGGATGTGAGTTCTGTGAGGGGGCCGACAAGGCTGCCATACCCCTTGATGAATCGGCGGTAGTAGCCAGTGAGGCCCAGAAAGGCTCGGACCTCCGTTTGGGTGGTGGGGGGTTCCCAGGCCATGATGGCGTCGATCTTTGGTTGTAGAGGGGCGACCTGGCCACTCCCGACCTGGTGCCCCAGGTAGACTACCGATCCTTGCCCAATTTGGCACTTGCTGGCTTTCACTGTCAGGCCTGCCTGGCGCAGGGCGGTTAGCACCCTTCGGAGGTGCTGGAGGTGCTCACTCCATCCGGAACTGAAAACGGCGATGTCGTCCAGATAGGCCGCGCTGAACTGTTCTAGCCCGGCCAGGACTCTATTCACCAGTCGCTGGAAGGTGGCCGGGGCATTTTTCATTCCGAAGGGCATTACGCGGAAGCGGTAATGCCAATCTGGGGTGGAGAAGGCAGACCGCTCCTTGGCCCCCTCGGTGAGCGCAATCTGCCAGTATCCGCAGGTGAGGTCGAAGGTGCTGAGGAACCGTGCTGCCCCGAGTCGGTCAATGAGCTCGTCGGCTCGTGGAATGGGGTGGGCATCGGCTCGGGTGATGTCATTGAGCCCCCGGTAGTCCACACAGAACCGGAGCTCGGGGGCGACACCGGGGGCCGCTGCCTTCGGTACCAGGACCACTGGGCTGGCCCAGGGACTGTCAGATGGCTCGATCACCCCCATGGTCAACATCTTTGAGACTTCAGCTTGAATGCAGGACCGGACCCGGTTGGGGACCCGGTAGGCTCGGTGTCTCACCGGCGGGCTGTCCCCGGTGTCCACGTCATGGACACACCAGTCGGTGACTCGGGGGATCAGGGAGAAGAGGTCGGCAAATTGTCCTAGTAGCTGGCGGCAGTCCTCTTGCTGCTGGGCAGTGAGAGCTGGGGAGAGGTTCACTCCTTCCACGGAGCCATCCTGCTCCTTGACACACAGGAGGTCCGGGAGGGGATCGGACTCATCTTCGGCCCCGTCATCGGTGGCCAGCAGGAGGCTCAGTTCTGTCCGCACGAAGTGAGGCTTGAGGCGGTTCACGTGAAGGACCCGGAGGGGATCCCGAGGCGACTGGACGTCCACCAAGTATGTGACTGGACTCTTCCGCTCAACCACTTTGTAGGGCCCGGTCCACCTGTCCTGGAGGGCGCCTGGCTTCACGGGAGCCATGACCCATACTTGTTGGCCCGGCTGGAACTCGACCAGAGTGGCATTCTGGTCGTACCAGCGCTTCATCTCTTCTTGGCTTGTCTCTAGGTTGGCCTCGGCCAGTGCTCGGAACTTCCTGGTCTGGTTCCGGAGGGTCAGAACATAGTGGAACACATCTTGTGGGGTGGTCTGGGGTGCCGCCTCCCACCCTTCCTTAACCAAGCTGAGGGGACCTCAGACGGGGTGTCCATAGAGCAACTCAAACGGGCTGAACCCTAGGGACTTCTGGGGGACCTCTCGGTAAGCGAACAAGAGGCAGGGGAGCAGGACGTCCCACTTACGCCGGAGGGGCTCTTCTAGGCCGGTGATCATCCCTTTCAGAGTCCGGTTAAATCTCTCTACTAGGCCGTTACCTTGGGGATGGTACGGGGTAGTGAATTTGTAGGACACTCCACATTGTTGCCACAAGGACCTCATGTACCTCGAGATAAAATTAGTGCCGCGATCGCTCACGACCTCGCGGGGGAACCCTACCCGGGAAAAGATCCCCATCAGGGCCCGGCCCACTACGGGGGCCGTGACGGTGCGTAGGGGGATCGCCTCAGGGTATCGGGTGGCGTGATCCACCAGGACCAGGATGAAACGGTGACCTTGGGAGGTGGGGGGGTCCAGGGGCCCCACGATGTCGATCCCAACTCGTTCAAAGGGGGTACTGATGACCGGGAAGGGTTGGAGGGGAGCCTTGCGCTTCCCCCCACTCTTCCCGCTAGCTTGGCACGTGGGACAGGACTTGCAGTGGGCTTCTACGGCTGCTCTCATCTTAGGCCAGTAAAAATGGGTCACGAGACGGCTGTAGGTCTTGTCTTGACCCAGGTGGCCGGCAAGGGGGACGTCGTGGGCTAAGCCCAGGAGGAAGTCTCGGAAGCGGCGGGGTACCACCAGCACCCGTCCAGATCCCAGCTCCACCGACTTCTGCTCACTATACAAAATGCTATTCTCCCAATAAATTCGGTGCGTGCCAGTTTGGTCGCCTGCGGCTTGGCCCTCGGCCTGGCGCCGCAGTCCGACCAGGGAAGGACAGGTGGCTTGCTCCCGGCAAAACTCCTCCCGGGTGGGCCCACCCTCGTGGCACCATTGGGCCAACTCGGGTAGATCGCCTAACTCAGGGACCGGGGCGGTGTCGGACAGGGAGGGCTCGTCGCTGGCGACGGGCCCCTCGATGGGGGGACGGGAGGACCCTCGGGGGTTACTGCTCTGACTTCTTCGGTCGGGGCGTCTTCGACTTCTCCCGGGGGGGAAGTCGAGCTGACATGGATCGGGTGGTGGCGCACACCCACTCGGGGAGCCCCATCATCTCTAGGTGGGCCTTGCGTTCGACGTGCTTCCAGGGCGAACTCTCCAGGTCGTTCCCTAGGAGGCAGTCGACCGGCTGGGAGGTTCTTACGGCAACCCTCAGTTTACCTATCACTCCCCCCCACTCAAACGGCACCAGAGCTACCTGATACATACTCTCTCTATTATCGGCGGAAATGACTGGGCAAAAGACGTTGGGGAGGATCTGCTCCTCGGGGATTAAGTGCCTGAGGACACCGGTGATGCTGGCCCCGGTGTCCCGCAGGGCCTCTATTTGGTGGCCATTGACCTTGACGAGCTGCCCGTATTTCTTTGTGTTGGAGGGCAGGAGGCTACCAGGGACCATCTCCCTATCTCCCAGGGATACTAGGGCCATGGCTGCGGGTTCCCACTCCCCGGTTTCCTCAACCTCCTCCCCCAGAGCTATGTTGGCTATCTGTCTTGCAGGGGTGTTTTGGGTGGCCATGGGGCATTCTGGGTCATTGGCGTAGTGCCCGGGCTTCTGGCAACGGAAACAAGTGACGGTTACCCTGTGTCCCCGTCTCCCGGGGGGTCCGGTTACTGGTGGGGGGGGCGCTGGGAAAGGTGGAGATTGGGTCTTCGGGGGACTAGGCTGGGACTCTCTCTGGCCTCCCTGGTTCCCCCCTCCTCTCTGGCGGGGTGGTCCCTGACTGGCTCGGGGGTATTCCCCTACCATGCCCCGGGTGACCCGGGTGTTGGTCCAGCGGTCTGCTTCCACCGCCAGCTTCCTGGGATCGGTGAGTTTGCTGTCAAGCAGATGCTGGTAGTAGTTCCACAAAGCAGTTCGCAGCCAGGTGTTCCCACAATAGGAGGTCGGTGAGTTCCTCAAGGGTGGTGACTTTGCTGCCCTTGACCCACCCATCGAAGGCCCGACTAAAAAAGTTTACATATTCCACCCAGGTGGTGCCCGGGATTTTCCTGCAGTCCCGGAATCGCTGACGGTACATCTCAGGGGTGAGACCGTACCTTGTGAGTAGAGCCTCTTTCATGTGGCTGTAGGAGGTCTGCAGAGAGAGGGGTAGGTCGAGCAGGGTGTCTCTTCCTTCGCTCAGAAACCGTCCCCACAACCCTGCTCCCCAGTCCTTCTGCGGGACCCGATGGGAGGTCATGGCGACCTCGTAGGCCTTGAACCATTGCTAAATGTCATCGTTTTTATAATATTCCTTGACCACATCCTTGGGGATGTGGACCTTCTGCTCCGCTGGGGAGGTCGCCTCTCGGTTTCCCGGGGGCCTCCCTTCCTCGCTCCTGGCCTTGAGCTCGATTTCTTTCAAGCTGCGTTCGTGCTCCAGTTGGAGCTTCCTTCCTTCGTGTTCCCGTTGGAGCTTCTTCTCTTCTAGCTCGCCTTGCACGCGCATTTGCTCTACTGCTAGCTTTTTCTCTGCTAACTTTAATTCGCCTTCGATTTTGAGTTTAGCTAACTCGAGTTCGTGATTGCGGCTTCTCTCTCTGTCCGCGAGTTCCTCCGGGGATAGGCCCCCGTCTGGTACGATGCTTCGCACCCGATTGCTGCTGCTTTCGCCTTGGGGGGGTTCGGCCTCGTCGGGGCGTTCCCCCGTGTCTTCCGGGAGGGAGGCCCCGGTATCCACCCAGGCTTTCAGTGCTTTCTGCAAATCTTCCTTGGTGTTGAGACCGGTGGTAGCGATTCTAAGTTCTTTGCAGAATTGCTTTAGTTCTTTGTGTGTGTATTCTTCTAGTTGTTCCACCTGGAACACCCTTTCTGCGGGGATCATGGTGTTTCCTTCTGCCATCTTTGTTGGTAGTGCGTCCGTCGTTCACGGTACGATCTCTCGGTGATGGGCCCGAATCCCGTCGCTTGCCACCAATGTTAGACGGCGGCCTCAGAGGAGCCCGGAAAGGGGGTCCTGACTACCCTGAGACCCACCCTCAAGTATCGCAGCCGGGCGTTGGCGGGAGACTCCTCAGGAGGAGAAGTCTCGTATCGAGGATCGTACTTCTGGCACCACACGACACAGAAACACCACACCGTGCGTTCTTAGGAACCAATCTTTATCAAATAGGTTAACACTGCAAATATGTACAAGGAGAGCGCGGGCTCAATGAGTCTCGGAAGGGATAGGGAGTAGCGGGACAGTCTCTGGCAAAAAGGTTCAAGGCAAGGATGTACCCGGCGCACAGCTCACAATCCTCGAGCTGGGGGGTAGGCTGGTTGTCGTGGGGTCCGGCGGGACCAGTGGAGTCTGTGGAAGCCGCGAGTCACTCAGCGGGCTCAGGTACAAGTTCGGAGGTCTTACGATCTTCGGGGAGCCGCGAGTCACTCAGCAGGGCTCAGGTACAAGTTCGGAGGTCTTACGATCTTCAGGGAGCCGCGAGTCACTCAGCAGGGCTCAGGTACAGTTCGGAGGTCTTACGATCTTCAGGGAGCCGCGAGTCACTCAGCAGGCTCAGGTAGTTCTAAGTTCCAGGAGCCGCGACCGCGTCAGCAGGCTCTCGTTGTTCCAGCGTCGAATCTGCCGGACAGTCCCAGAGCACCCCTTGTTATAGGTCGACCCCTCTTTGATGTCCGGAGTCTGTGCAGGCAGGGGTCTTGTCACCTGGGGGTCGCTTGTCGGGGTTTCCTGCCATTGTCTTTTGATCCCTTCAAGGCCGGGTCGGGAGGAGTCCCAGACACCCAGCAGGCGTGGAGCCAGCTCTCAGGGAGGCCGGAGGGCCGATCGAAACCCATCGTCCCAGGGGAGTTCAGAGGTGCGATAGAAACTGCTCCTCCCTCTCTCATCCCCTGGAAGCGTGATGTCCTCCAGCCGGAGTGGCGCCTCTAGGCCCGGGTCGCGCTGGGGCCGGGCGGCCATCTTGGTGCATGAAGTGGGCACGCGGGCCCGGGGTGGCCGAAAGGAGAGAGGCCATGGACGAGGATGTCCGGGTCGAGTGCGTGTGTTCTGGTGGAAAGGCTTGGTGAGGCCGGGGGATTGGGGCGGCCGGTACCAGGTTAGGTGGTGTGGGGACCAGTAGAGCCATGTTATGAGGCCGGGTCCAACAATTAATAATGTGTGGGGGGCCTCTGGGACATTGCAGTTTGCCAAGGCTTGGAGGGAGCACTGCTTCCGTCAAGCCATAGCAAACACTGCGCTGCTATGAGGTTATAAACAGTGTCTTGTGGGGATGCGAGTTACAGTTAGTCCAGCTAACTATAACTGATGAATTTCTCTGGTTTTTTGGAGTGAAACACGAGCCTAACTATAAAGTTTCTGTAATCTTTGGTTTTCTCAGTGAATATATGTATATATATGAAGAAATGGCAAAAGACTTTCTCCCTTTCTATCTTGGTGTGGATGGCACTGTGCTAATCCTATGCTTAAAGACTTTGATAGAAAAGCAGACATTTGAGGTGAGCAGATCTAGAGTGTCGCTGGTGTTGAGAGCGCTCTATACAGGAGCTGCTTTCCAACTAAACTTGAGAACTACCCAGAGTTCTCTGCTTCTTTTTTGCATATATATATATATATATATATATATATATATATATATATATATATATATATATATATATATATATATGTTTAAACTTGACGAAAAGTGTAATTTAATTTGACTTTTGGGTCTTTTCTGTTTTTCACGTGAGTCAACCATCAGTATTTCACGTATCCTAAGAACTCTTCTATGTCTTTTACTGACCTTGTGTTGCCAAGGTAACCCCTTGTGCTGTGTACGAGTGTTGAAAACTGTGAAAGGACCGCATTTGAGTGTAATCAGACAAGTGAACAAGGCGGACCCGTCCGCCGAAACGCGTCTTGGGATGGAGCGTTCTTGATGGAATAAAGAATCTTTTTAAATATCCCACGGTGTCAGTGCCTGTTCGTAACGAAGACAAGCAGGATTGGACTAAATATATATATATATATATATATATCTCCTACTGGCGATTCCCAGTAGGTAGTTATACTTAGAACCTAATTTCCATAGGAAAGGGGGTTTTTGATGTGCAATATCTTTAGCGCCGTTTGACGAATCTTCATGAAATTTTCAAAACTAATGGGGCACTCCGGTCAGCTCCTAAAAATGTTTTTTTTAAACGGCCAAATTCGCGCTAGGTTTGCAAATCCAGCTGAGAATTTTTTTAAAAAATGAATCGCAGTCTCCCCCGGGATATTGCTGTTTTCTATGGCAGGGCGGGAGCACGGCTCCCGCGGTGCTCCCGCCCTGTCATAGCAAACTCTGGTTTGGTTTTTGGACGCGAGAGCAGGAACCTCTATATTCCAATTTTTCACCAAAACCGCCACTCACTTTACAGGCGGGTGCTGCTACTCTGCGGAGGTGGACCGCAATTCCATCGCTTCCAAGTCCTTTGTATTACAAAGATTGTAGCCCACACGCAAGCCGATTAGGTTTAATTACTTTATTTCATTTGCCCCTGTGACTGACAAACACGTTTCGGCCATTATGGCCTTTGTCAATGTCACCGTACTGCTGATTTTCAACGATTCTAAACATTTTGATTTCTACCGTGATGAAAAACAGACTAAAACCACAATGTGTATTTCAAATTTAGTCGCAGCCATCTTGGAGTGGTGAATCTCCACTAAAATAATAACAGTTCATAATTCTCAGACACGTGTTTGATACCTCATTGCATATCATGATTCCATGATTTAAATAGTTCATAAAACCAGTAATAATCAACAATAATTATGTTGCCTCAGGTGACGCCTGTGAAAAAAAATTCATAGAATACACTTAAGACAGGAGGATTACTTCAACGTACTCAAAAGCCAAGTGGGGATAGATTTAATCTATAGCACATTGTTGTCACATGTCCTTAACCCCTTGTATGCCCATGACGAGCTGGACTCGTCATGGAGCACAGTCGCGCTGTGCCCATGACGAGTCGCGGGTACTTGGGCCTCCCACATGAGTGAGGCACTGTTTTTATCAGGAGACCCGGGGGAACGCTGAGTGGTACGAAATTTGTGTCAGCCCGGTGATGCCACAACTTTCCCACACAAAAATGTGTGAAAAAGGTGATTTTTTCAGCTAAATTTGAGGATCCTCCCTGGAATCCCCCGGGTGTTTAGTTTTCAGAAATGTGTGGGTTTGGTAGGTTTCCCTAGGTGCCGGCAGAGCTAGGGTTAAAAAACTACAGCTAGGCACTAGGCCAAAAAAGGTTCATTTTTCACTGCGAAATTGAGGTGTGTCCACGATGCGTTTTGCGCCGTTTCCTGTCGCGGGCACTAGGCCGACCCACACAAGTGAGGTACCATTTTTATCGGAAGACTTTGGGGAACACAGGGTGGGTGGAAATTTGTGGATCCACGCAGATTCCCCTGGGTGTCTAGTTTTAAAAAATGTATAGGTTTGCTAGGTTTCCCTAGGTGCCGGCAGAGCTATGGTTCAAAAACTACAGCTAGGCACTTTGCCTAAAAAGGGTAATTTTTCCTTACAAAATTGAAGTGTGTCCGCATTACGTTTTGCGCCGTTTCCTGTCGCGGGCACTAGGCTGACCCACACAAGTGAGGTACCATTTTTCTTGGAAGACTTTGGGGAACGCGGGGTGGGTGGAAATTTGTGGATCCACGCAGATTCCAGAACTTTCCACCAGAGAAATGTGGGGAAAATGCGTTTTTTTGGCAATTGTTTAGGTTTGCAAGGGATTTTGGGTAACAGAACCTGGTGGGAGGCAGTCAAGTCACCCCATCCTGGATTCCCCTGGGTGTCTAGTTTTCAAAAATGTATATGTTTGCTTGGTTTCGCTAGGTGCCGGCAGAGCTATGGTTCAAAAACTACAGCTAGGCACTTTGCCAAAAAAGGTTCATTTTTCACTGCGAAATTGAGGTGTGTCCACGATGCGTTTTGCGCCGTTTCCTGTCGCGGGCACTAGGCCGAATCACACAAGTGAGGTACCATTTTTATCGAAAGACTTTGGGGAACACGGGTGGGTGGAAATTTGTGGATCCACGCAGATTCCAGAACTTTCCACCACAGAAATGTGGGGAAAATGTGTTTTTTTTGGCAATTTTTTAGGTTTGCAAGGGATTCTGGGTAGCAGAACCTGGTGGGAGGCAGTCAAGTCACCCCATCCTGGATTCCCCTGGGTGTCTAGTTTTCAAAAATGTATAGGTTTGCTAGGTTTCCCTAGGTGCCGGCAGAGCTATGGTTCAAAAACTACAGCTAGGCACTTTGCTAAAAAAGGGTAATTTTGCATTGTGAAAATGTGGTGTGTTCACGTTGGGTTTTGAGCCATTTCCTGTCGTGGGCACTATGACTACCCCTACAAGTGAGGTACCATTTTTATCGGGAGACTTAGGGTAATTCAGATTTGTAAAGGAACTGTTATTACCTATTGCCTTTCGATGCATTTCTGCCTTCCAAATGAAAGACATTGTGTAAAAAAGAAGTCATTCTAAAAAAGGACTGATAATTCTCATGCTAGTATGAGTATTCCCAATTTCAGAAATGTGCAAATATCTACTGTTTCTAAACTCTATATTTTGTTCCCATTTCAGAAATACATAGGTGTCTTTCATACCGATTTTTCCATGTACACATTTTTACAGAATAATTACTATATACCCGGTACATAATAAAAAACCATTGCAAGTTGCTGCTCAGTTTTTGGCTCTGGGTTCGTCGGGTTCTTGGTGAACCTACAAGTCCTATATATCCCCACTACCAGAAATGTCCAGCGGATGTAACGGTATATTGCTTTCAAAGAGCTGTCAAAATTAGAAGAAGTTACAGGTGAAAACATTGACACAAAAGGCGCTCTTTTTCAACAAATTTTCAATTTATCCTATATTTAACTGTTAGTTTCTATAAAGAAACCTTCATGGATCTACACAAATGACCCCTTGCTGAATTCAGAATTTTGTCTACTTCTCCTAAATGTACAGCTTTCCAGGATCCATTATTGCTTTTGTACCCATTTCTACCATTAACTGGAAGGAGGTCGAAAGCACAAAAAATAGCAAAAATAGGCTATGTCCCAGAAAAATGCCAAAACTGTGTAAAAAATGTTGGGTTTCTGACAAAAGTCTGGTATGCCCTAAAAGCTGGGAAAATGGTGATTTCAGCCCCACAACCCCTTTTTTGATAACACTTGCAGGGAAAAACCCAGATGCTTTCATTTGCAGCCCGTTTTTCCCATTTTCCCCCCAAAAACCTAAATTTTGCTGTATTTTGGCTCATTTCTGTGACCCCACCAGGGGTATCCACAAACCCTGAGTACCCTCAGAATCCCCATGATGTTGGAAGAAAAGGACGTAAATTTGGCGTGGATACCTTATGTGGTCAAAAAGTTACAGGGGCCTCAGCGTGCACTACCCCAAATAGCCAAAAAAGGGCGTGGCACAGGAGGGGGAAAAGGCCTGGCAGCGAAGGGGTTAATGGCTAACTACCACACATCTTTACTGATTGCGCCCTGAATGGGCAATATTTACTTCAAGGTAAAACAAGTCACATCTCTATCTTCTGTAAATAAAAGGCTGATGCCTATACATTGTTCTCACAGAGATTGTACCCAAATGGGTAAACATCAATTCTTATTGCTGGTGATCCTCATTTCTTAGCCAGTATGTAATCCAAACTATCTCCTTGAAAATGCTCACCCCAGATAGTCTAACCGCAACCCTAATGTAACACATACTATTAGGTCCGCCATCTATTCCTCTTACAGCTATACCTTCAGTATCATAATATCATCCAATTACATTGATCCATTAGATAAGCATAGCTTGAGGTAATTTATCATTATCAAATAATTAGTGGCCACTATATTTGAAAGGCCTTGACTTCATGGCCAGTCTTTGAAGGGCTGATAACTTTATTAATGTCTAGGAGTTCAGTCCGCCCGCCATCATTGCGTGCTGGGGGTTTGCTAAGTGAATTACGATGTGCCCGCCACTATGGCAGGTGCACCCTGGGCCCTGAACATTGGGGACGGTGCTTCTGGCTGCAGCACCATTCGCAATGCGAATATGACACGTAATACATTTCCCTGCACTATGTGGCAGGCACCACGCGGTGCCTGCCACTTTGTGCAGGGAAATGCAGGGGGGCCCCCAGTGCACAACCACCCGCCCCCCACACAGAGGGGGCCTGCAACAGGCCCCCAAACCCAATACCCGCCAGCCTTTCCATGGCGGCACCGCCACCATGGAAAGGCCGGTTTAAACACACATCCTAATCCTAACTAGGCACCGCCACCATTTTAGGCACCCTGCACCATCTACCAGGCAATCTGACTGATTGCCTTTGCCGGTGAAGTGGTGGACGGACTTTGCATCCGCCACCATCCTAATTGGGTGGTGGGTAAATCCTGTGCGATGGCGGAAAGACCGTAAACGCCAGACTGGCGGTGGCGGTCTTTCCGCCATCATAATGACCCCCCCACAGTGTCTGCCACTTGATTTTGCAAAAATTATTTTCTCAATTCACTGTTAAGATAAACAGATGCTTTGCAAAATATATGCAAATTATGTGATTTCAAAGTCACTAAATGCAGATTAAGAAATTCCTCTACGGTTTGTCACAAATGCTGTGGACAAAATCTCAGTTACACATGAATAAAAAGGAGCATTTTATTCATGACTATAGCCAAAAAAAAGAAGCATTTTTTAAATGCTTGTGCGTTTTCTCGCTTAATGTTGTGCAATATCCCCACTGGCTGCAATTGGAGATTTTATGTGAGACAGATGGAAGGAACTGCTTCAGCTTCATGAACAGGGAAAACCTGCAAGTTTACCGGGGGATAGGACCGGCCGGCGAGGCCTGCTGAGATCTGCGGAAGCAGTCAAAGCACCCTGGCCCCCACAAGGACTAAAGCTTCTCTAACACTCCTTTAGGGATAAAGAGCTGTACAAAATCATCTAACGATGGGCACTCCCCAGATCAAACAGTATTACTTTAGAAGCCATCCCAGAGCCGTTGAATAATCATCGCACTACATTTGAAGAAATGTTCTTTTCATCACACATCATCAATCTCTTGAAGTCATCAGCAGAGTTTTAGGAACCAGGCCTGATGACCTTTGGATGATCTGAAAATGGTTATTTGAATACCGCCCACGATGCCATTCTTACTGATGATTTAAAGATGGCTATCTGATAACTTCATAGGCACTAATGAGATAGCACTGTTCCTGATGACTTGAGGATGGTTTGCCTGTTACTTCAAGAGCCCATCCACAATGGTGGTCTAGTTTTTTTTTAGAAATGTTGAGTCTATTAGGTGATTTCAGAATTATTTGCTAATTACTCTACAATGAACACATTGTAGCTAGTACATGAGTTTTCTTTTATATGTAAATAAGCACACAATGTGCTATAGAGAACTTTTGATGTCAGTCACAGTTTAATTATGCAGCATAGAAAGACAAATAATGCTGCAGATTATGAGATCAAAGAATGTACATTATTTATTACAGTCTCTGTTATCTAGCTCTCTTAACATTTTAATTAAGAATGTATAAACCGTGTGTCTTTCTTCAATTTTACAGGTTTTGCAGAATACAAAGCCGCGAAGTAAAAATACAAAGGGGAGCTTCAGTGGCCTTTCGAGGCAGCAAAAACCATTCCATCAACCTTGCTGTTCAAATGGTGGACTGATGCCACTTGGTGATGATACTGTATTTGCACTACGTCTGCTTACCCATAGCAAGGGTGTCCAGGTGCCACTTCACCAGAGAGTTCACTGTCTGGGAGACATACAAAAACCACTGGGTTTTGAGTGGTTTGCGAAACCTAGTTACATGAGTGGTGGCGCGCTGAAAAAAGGCAATACCTTTGAAGTATTAGCTATGATCATCTCGATTGCTTGGCCACCCAACAATTTCCATAGGATGCATGGCAGTGCATCGAAACAAAGTGACAGCAAATAAAATGTTTTCACGTGTAACTAGCTGAGAAACCATATAGGGCTTTTTGACAGGCGCACAAACCTTGAATAGCCCTCTTTTGGGAAAATGCAATCGATTTAAGGAGTGAAGATGAGTCAAAACACAAGACTGTCTACAATGCCAGGGATTATATGAGAAGCATCAGCCGGGCTATGCAACGTCCCCGACTCTATCTGCCCTCTGCTCCTACCTGACAAAGTCAGTTTCTCTGCCCCCCCAAACACCTTCAACAGTGCTCAAAGCCTATATTACAGCACTTACCCTGTCAACATACCTGCCAACTGCCATATGCTGTCACAGGACAACCTATAGATGTAAAACAGTCCAAGGTTCATTGGTAAAAAAAAACCTTAGTTCACCTTCATGGAGTGCAAAGTACTTCGTAAACCTTCTCAAGTGAAAGAAGAACCTTCCCCGGCTCTCACTTTAAGATATAGTTATGGACATAGTATGTACCAAAAATAAATACTATCCAGAACTACTATCAAATAATATAACTATTCACACCTCTTCCTCATCACCCCAAGCGGATCAGGAAAATATGTCTACAGTATTTTTTTTTAAAAACCTAATCAATTTGAAATGCCAACAGATGAGTAATGAAAGTGACAGCTTTAGCTGTAAGTGATCAGTGGCAACCCAAAAATAACATAAGCAATGTTGCACAGCTTAGCATAAACCACAGATGCCCTCTGTATGTCAAGAATAGTAATCACAATGCCTTGAGCAGCCACCAACATAGGCCACTATTAGGCTATGGATATTCACAATATGTAAAGGGTGTCTACCAGTATTTCGAAGAGTCTACATCCATGCTGGGAGTGGCCATCATAAGACCAAGAATACTGACAAAGGGTCAAGGATAGCCACGATTATGCCGGGAGGTCATGATGAGGTCAAAGATACGAAAATATGTCAAGAAGGTTCCCCATTATATTGAGGTGTCCACTTTTAAACAAGGAAGGGGTGGCTGTGTCATGAGCATCCAGGCCAGTGCTCACCATCATTTTGCCATGTTGCTCAATGGCTTTAGGGTCCACTCGAGTGGTACTCTTTATTTTCTGTCAATGACAACCTTCCCCAAGCCCGCGCTATGAAATTAATAATCGTTCGTGGCAGCAGATTCTAGTGCTAGTGTGCAGGTCTTTTTTTAAATGAGCCTCTTTGAGAGGTCTGGCTACCGATTCACCCTGAGAAATGCATGTATTAGGCCATATCTTGAATCCCTTGTTCCCCTTTCACAATTGGTTATGTGCATCTGAGTATTTGGGTACCTGTGAGATGAAGTTCTCAAAGTGGGATTACCCCTGTATGTATGAACACCTAAGTAGTACGGCACTCCATAAGCTAACTGGTAGTCAGATATAGATGTCTTTTCTTACTAAATGTGTCCCCCTACTCTGCTGCTTTACATTTCACCCTCCCTCCAGAAGTCATGACATAGTCAAGTGCACGGTGGGGTTTTCAAAACCCATTCCCAGAAAATAACTTTTGTGCTCCAGATGTAACTACAAACCAATTCAAACAGGTCAAGCTGTGACATTCGAGCAAGAAACACATGGAATACGACTTTGGCTCGGTGGCCTCACCCAAAGTCATACCTATTATAAAAAAGGCTCCACTCCCACATCCTGTACTTTGGTCTGGAGGCAGGAGTTCATGGATTGGCCCGTCACTTCTATGATGCGCTGCACCCCAAAGTCATGATACCTGTGCATAGGTACTAAGCCCCTTGCATCCTTAGCTGAGCTGTAGCTGAGACCCGGCATCCCCAATTAAACAACTGCAAGCTTCAAAGAAGATGTTACCCCGCACTCCCACAACTCCAATCGAGGCCTGCTCAACTCTCAGCCCAGCTGCATTCTGCAACTGTGATCTGCGGACCCCGCTGACTCATGAAGCCGAAGAACGCATGGGAGAAGGCTGATTCAACAGCCAGCCTGCGCCTACCTCTGTGGAACAGCCGACAGATGGCTGTGGTTCTCATATCTCTACATTGACCTGCCGGGCATGACATCATAGAGCCCCTGAAGCCACTCGCAAATTCCTTGAAAAGTCAAACGTTTCCCAAACAGTCTGATCTGCATGCAAATGTGCACCTCAAAGCGCTTGGGTAATCTTAGGTTTAAATGATGTGACATTGCAACCCTGGTTTTAAGTGTGAATTTTCTTCCTCCCAAGGTCAAATTTATGTGCAATTGTAATCCTGCACTTAAGCCCCCCCCCCCCCCCCCCTGCCCCTGAGAATATATGTTGGGAGAATCATATTACTCGATGTAACACAAAGTGAGATAAATAAAATACAATATTTTACATTCACTGATTATATTTGCTAGTCGTATTCCTTATATATACAAAAAAACAATTTTGACCATCTTATTGTTGTTAGTGAAACAGGTGTTACCTAGATTAAAGATCCAACCCCCCACTAAGCTAAATGAGTAAGCATTGACTTGAAGTGTAACACTTATCCATTGTGGGAACCAGCCTCACCACCAATCAATAGCAATAAAACTAGACTGCTATTACTTACTCACAGAATGGGCCCCCAATGACATCTTTGTCTCTGGGCACGCCGGCTTTAAATCAATCTATTGATATGTTTGTGTTAAAATTGAAACATTTGACTTACTTTTCTGCCTGTGATTTTAACTCTTGACCTTAGTAGAATTAAGTTAGTCCCTTTTCTATTGCCATTATTTGTAAACAGATGGTCCTACCTGCCTCCAGTGAGGCCGGTGAGGATGAGAAATATTTGCTGTGCACTTCAGGATGGTGTGTAGATCCGGTTTATTCTCGTCTGTATTTTTTATTTCTTTTATTTCTTTATTTTTAACGCATGTGTGACTTCCCGCGTTTACTTGCATTCTTGGAGTTTTTGCATAGAGGTTCATATGTGAGTTGGGAGTCCATCTCTCCCAATGTATGGCTTGAATAGAAGGCTTTATTTGGGAGAGGTGGGTGCAGGAGCCCAGCTCTCTTCCAATGGTCTGAGGTAAATGTGGCTCTTTTGTTTGGGGAAAGGAGAGAGTGTGACCTCGTCAGTGGGCTTGTTCAATATGGGGCTTTGTTGAGAGCCTCTGGAATTTAACGCTTCACGAAAGGGAGAAGTGGAGGTGGAAACTGTGTTAAAAAGTTGAATCCATGTGTAGAAATAAGAGCGGCAGAGGAAGTAGGATTCGCAGGCTTTATTAAGTATACAGCATTAAGGAGACAGCCCAGCCAGCCTCATCAGGCTACACCACTGATCATCAACTGAACAATAACATTCTACAAATCCCTCACATTCTGGAATTCTAAATGTTTCCTAGAATGGGAGTATCTGGCGATTCCAGATTACTATATTATCACACTTCTCCCTCACATATAAATCACACACAAAAAACTTGATCAAGAGATAGAGAACAAAAAGATAAGAAAAGAGGAACAACATAATTCATACTACATAGTCCTCAAGACATTGGTCTACAGAAGGCTGAATTTGAGCGGAAGGGCCGCTGGAGCAGCTGTGCAATTCATGTTGCATATTTGGTGCCAAATGTGCCCTTCCACCTTCTAAAAAAAGTCCCAAAGCTGCTCATTCACTGATTCACACATGTAACTTAGCAAAGGCAGAATTTTAATCTTTTTAACCGATAAAACAAGGGCAAAGTGTATTTGCCCGCAGCTTTTATATAGCCTGTCAATTGCAGAGGCCTGGGGTATTGCCTTACTTTTACACTGACGAATGTGATTTGTGCTAGAGCAGTTATTTGAAAAAATTCTCCCTAATAAAGGTACAATTTCACTTCCTCTAGCTTATCTTTTCCCATAAACCAATGCATATTTTTCCTAACCCTGCATCCTCAGGACCTAAAAACCGTGATTTTGCTTTTTGAAATATTTATTTTTAGGAAATATTCATCAGCATATTGACCTAACTCATTAAGGCTCCTCTTCAAGCCTATTGGAGTTACGTCTAACAGCATAGCATTATCTGCATAGATTAGACAACCTAATTTCATGGTTCCTAGCTTTGGAGACGCCCGCGCAGTGCCACATCCTATTAGGCAAAACATTGATGTACAGGGCAAAAAGGAGAAGTGCTAATAAAAACCCTTGCTTCCACCCATTATGGGTTTCTACTTTACATGACAGACCCTGATCAGGGTCGGACTGGTAATTCCAGGTACCGGGTAAATCCCTGTAGGCTGGATGGTGTGGGGGCCGTTTTTTTCACAGTGGGACGGTTTTATTGCTGGGCCGATTTTCAGTCCATGACTCGTGCGTCAGAGTCAGACAGTAGTAGTCTGAATAGGGACTGTGTCTGTCTGACCTCCGCTGCAGCTCTGTGTGGGGAAAAGCACAACTGTCATTGGGGTCTGGTGCATGAGCACTGTCCGTGACTCTGTGCAGCCAGGCAGGAAAGGGCCATAATAAATAATAATTTAATAATCAGGTGCGCGCAGCGCACAGTTGTCTCCGCGACCGCATTTGCGCGCTCACCCTTATGGCGGGGCCTGCTGGTGACCAATCGTCATGCGCATTGCAGCTTGCACAATTAAAAAGTGCGCTTGACTGTTGAGGCGAGGAGGTATCCCTGAGGCCATAGACACCTGTTAACCGTGCGGGTGTGGCCGCCGGCCATAATTTAATTATTTCTAGCCCCTGGCTATTGCCCTGTCTTCTGCCTGCCGCCCGCTGGTGAGTCCGTCCAGTTGGCAATGCATCAGTGGGAGGGCGTTGGGACCGGACCGGGATTAAAAGCAAAAGGTATAGGCCCCGGCACGGTTCCGCGCGCAGTGGATTTGTGACTATGAGAGTGGAGCGAGGTGGCTTGTGCACCCATGGTTGGCTGTAATAAATCGAACATTTTAGTCATGATGATTGTCACCGTCAGGGACTGTGACAATCATCATGATTAAAAAAAATTATTTGGTGCCGGCAGCGCAACTGCATGGTGCGGGCGGCCGGGCCACAATTAAAGTAGGAGAACAAAGGTAGTACAGGCTGTATTACCTTCGTTCTCCTACTATAATCGCGGCAGGCCCGGGCCCGGTTCTGCGCTGCGCTGCGGACTGACTGGTCCGTGAGTGACGTGCCATTATTTTATGGGCACTGGTGGGCGGTCTGCGCATTTGATTGCTCATTGGCCCAGTTTATGAGGAGCGGTACTGTTGAAGCGAGGTAGCTTGCTCACCGTCGCCCGTGGCTGGCTGCAATAAATCAAACATTTTAATCATGATGATTGTCACTGTGAATTAATTCAAACGGCACCACTGGGCAGGTACTTTCAATTTTGGCACCACGCCACCACAACTCGTGACCCGACCAGACCCGAATGATCGATGACCCTCGCATCACCAGAGAGACCCCTGATCAGTCCCATCCCTAGGGCGCAGCCATGCCGGCCGCAGGCACAACAAGCTACAATGATATTTGCGGGTTTGCGGGGGCGGGGGGATAAGCCCCAAATAATGATTGCTCCATTCTTTTTTGCACTTACAATCCGATTGTTGTCCTTGGTGTGAGTGTGTGTATCAGGCATGGTGGTGCACATCAGTTGCATCGTTATATAAATCGAAGTTCTTACTGCATTCGTTGTTGGGCCACTTAGCATGTCTATTTTTTACTATGCTCAGGGCCGGCTCTAGGGCGGTGCGATTGGTGCCACCGCACCGGGCGCTGACTTGGGGTGGGGGCGTCAATTTTGCAGGGATATTAACTTTTTAAAGCACCTGCTGCTGCGTTCCTGGCCTCCAGCAATCTTCAGGCATCAATTAAAATGTCAAGAGAAGTTCAGTGATTAATCGACTTCCGGGAAAGAGACTGAAGGTTTGTATAGTGGAAGTTTTGACTCATCTTAAGGTAGTGCAGAGGGTTAAAATGCCTGCTGCTCAGAACGTCTACCATGCAGATCACAAAGTGCATGTAATGTAAATAGGTCAGTGGGTTACGGATTCTGTGAAAGAGCTTTTTGTTACTTGTAGTTTATAAGTCAAAATCCTAATATAGAACATTGAGCTATTAACTCTCATCAAAGAGCTGCTGCAAACTGCAAGGTATATGTTAGAGCTACATGTTTTTTTGCACAGTATTTCATCATCCTAATCTTCCCAAAAGGGATCCTTTGGGTAGAAAACCATTCTTATCAAACAGAACCCCTAACAATGGTTTTATGTTTTAAATTCTGAATTTGTACTGTTCCAGAATATTGACTCTTAAACTATATTGCCTACCAGTATCGATGACATGTCACTCCTACACTACACCTTGTAGTTCTGTCTGATGTAACATTTCCTATGCACTGATTTACACACATATGATAGTCTCTGTGCAATGTGTGTGTGATGTAAAGTGCTCTGACACCTTACACTGGTATGAGTGGCGCTATAGAACTAAATGAACCTGAGAGACAGTGGTTATGGAGACTTGAGGGCCACTGTTAAAGGGTGCTAGTGAGGGAATCAGTGGCAGAGGTGGCCATTCGGGGGGTGCCAACAAACATTGTCGCACAGGGTGCCACCAGTGCTAAAGCCGGCCCTGACTATGATTTAAAAGTTAATACAAGAGGGAGAGGAGCTGGCCTAACGGCTAGGGCATTCGACCTTGAATCTGGGAACTGGGTTCGAGTCTCAGCAATGATGCTGAACATCCTGTGATTCTGGGCAAATCACTTAATCTCCCCATGCCTAACAAAAAGGAATGTGTCCTTATGTAATGCAACTTCTGCTATGTAAAGCGCTCTGATACCCGATGCGGGTCAAGTTTGCGCTATATAAAACTCTGTAAAAAAAATATTAATAATACAATCTAATATGTAATTAAAAATGCATTGTTTTGGCCTTTCTGTCTCCAAAATTTTCTTGGGGGGAGAACCCCCCAAACTCCCCGTAGTAGTGGTTGCTCACTGTGCTTGCTCGCTACACACCATATGGGGGCTGGTTTCACTTTTACTTTCTTCTCTCTCATTCACTACCCGTGTCTATCTTTGGTGCTCTCTGTAACAATGTCTATGGGTACATATGACTGGGTGGGTAACCTGGTGCTCTTTAAGGTCATCACCTAAATGTAAAAGTTGATACAATTAAATATGTAATGAAAAATGTGCTGTAAAATTGACCATTTTGGTCTTGTTTTTTACAAAATTTTCTTGAGGGGAGAATCCCCCAATCCCCCCTTGTAGTGGTCGGGCTCGCTTGCTGCGCTCACTCGCTATGCCGGATGGGGGCTGGTCTGGCAAAATTTGCCAGGGCTGCTTTCAGTTCCCAGTACGGCCCTGACCCTGATTCCCAACCATCAGGAACTGAGTCCAGGTACTATAACAAACCTAAGCAGATGCGCGGGAATCCCAAATGCAGTCAATTTCCAACACAGCATTCTCCGGTCAACCCTGTCGAACGCTGTGGAGAAATCTATAAAGGCAGCAAACAAGGTCATACCATTACCCATTAGGTACTTTTCAATTAAGGTTTGCAGAACTGAGCTATTATCTTGAGTACCACTATACTTACGAAATCCCACCTGCTCGGCAGCAACCGAATCGTTACCAAAAGCCCAGTCCTGAAGGTGGAGAAGAATACTCTTAGCAGACAGTTTTTTCCGGTGGCATCCAGTAGTGCAATCTGCCTATAACTGACGGGAGACATTTTAGGACCCTTTTCATATAGTGGTACCACTATAATTCCCTTCTTTCAAGAGGGAAAATGGTGCGATGTTGGTAACAGTATTAAAACACTAGATGGAGAAAAAGTGCCCATGTGGGGATATCTTGTTTAATAATGGCTATCAGGAGGTCATCTGTGCCCATTGCCCCGGAGTACCTTGCTCCTTTAATAAAGCACTCAATCTCCTCCCAAGGTGGGGGGCCATAAACATTCCTAAGGAGAAACTCTCCGGTTCAAGCAGAGTTGAAATCGAACCCACCCCTGGGATTTGTTGCGTATAATTTGAGAGATGTAAAGAATCCATTCAACATCCGATATTAGGACTGAATAGGCCTTGATTCTGCTCTCACAGTATTTGGCTATTAAAGTCCAATATTTGTGCAGGTCACCAGAGAGTGCTACCTCTCTGAGTTTAATCCATTTTCGATCCTCCACTCCTCTACTTTCAGACACCTTCATTCTTGTTCTTACCTCTTTAGTCGATTAATTTCCCAGTGCCTTACTAATGCCGGCTGCTAAAATTGTTCAATTACTAGGAAGTTTATCTCCAGATTTAACTTTTTTACCTCCCATGAAACTGCCACTACATGGTTTGCACCAATAACCTGTTTTGTGCTCTCACATGATCTGAATAGGGTTAGATGTTTCTCAAACCAAACAATGGGATTTTCTGGAGAGGGACCGGAACTTGCTTTTTTTTACCAGTCCGCCAAGTTTGTTACATTTTTATTTAACCAACAGGTATGCCAATTTGTTTTATTATACTTAATGGTATCATCTCTAGAATTTCAGGGATCATGCATCTTGTGTTCCAAGTCTATGTCCACAGAAAGAATACTGTGGTCACTGATAGTTGTTCTCAGTACCTTAAATTGTGTACATGCTCCAAACAATTGATAATATACCACCATGTAATTGATTAATAACTGCCCTTGGGAGGAATGAAAGGTAAAGGAAGCTGGAGAATCCTATGGGAATCTCCCATTCAATACTACAAGGTCATTGGTTCTCGGACAATCCAAGAACCTGAGCCCTCGCCTGTCTGATCTGATATGGTCTGGCAAAGTTGTTTCGGGGATGGTCCATGCATCTTCCAACCCCTGATTTCTAAAGGTCATAGAGGAGCAGTTTGAGATTTTAGCATTGAAGTCTCCCATCAAAATGATCTATGTGCATCCTTCAGCGATGCTAATATTATGCACAAAGGAAAACATGGATTTGACTAGGGAGTCATAAGGCCTCCAAGGGGGAATATAAACATTTGCAAGTAACAAAGTGGAGTGCTGTCCTTACATAACATTACCCAGGGCCAGCTTTATGCACATGCAGAGATTTGATGGATGAAAAAAGACCAGAGGGTTCCAATTTATACTACTGCTAGGTAAAATAGCTAAACCTCTGCTTACATAACCTTTTATTGAGGGTTTCGCTGCACAGCAATAAACAAAATTGTTCTCATGATTGAAGTCTAAACAACTTCACGTGTCTTGTAAACAAATTATCAATGGAAGAGAAGACATTAATGGACTTAGCTTAGAGCCAGGATATCCTAAACCTGCCCTATTTTAGGACACAATTCTGAACAAATCAAGGTTGAAGAATGTGAGGAAGATTAGATGTGGTGAAAACAAGACAAAGTATATAGACTGCAGAAGCTTTTTCTATCCTTATTAAAGTAATCAGTATTAAAAACTGTTGTAAGAGAGGAAAGAGAAGGCTGAAAGGAAAATAATGAAGAAAAGCCTAAAAGTACTACATTTGTTAACATCTCATCCGAGAACACACTAAGTAAAGAGGAAGTAAACAACTGCAACCTAACCTACTTGCAGAAAGTTTTCTTCAAATACAATTAATAAAGAAGATGACCTTTTTGGAGTGTATTCAGGTTAAGGTTAACATGAATGGGTCACATTTTTTTCATGGAAGAAAATAAATCATAACAGATGGCATGCAATCAAAACAGAGTTGACAACAATGTAATAACTTTAGTAAATAAAGACCGTGTCACACAAGGTATAAAATGTTTTTGGGATTTGCCAAGATGTCCTAAATTGACCAAAACATTACAGTTTGTGGACATATATATTGTTCCAAAATTCTTTCTATTCTACACACTGTACTTGTGTTGAGAAAAATAATATCTAAAAATATTAGCTTAGTTACGACACATAAGGGTGTGGAATATATTCCAGATTGGAACAATACAGTGGTGGATTACTATTTGAGTATGATTGTGAACAAAATATTAAAGGTAGGTGGTGTAATAGGGTGCCTTGGATATTATAAGAAAGTCGCACTCCAAGAAGAGATCCCATGTATGTGAGCATGATTGCCTTCAGAGTGAAAATAGGATTGAAAATTAAAAATTAAAAAACGGGTTATTAAGCATACGGGTAACAAATGCATTGAAACAAAAATATATGTGACAAGAATGAAATCAGAGAGATTAATCTACACTGAATAAATGGCTAAAAAGCCTGGTAAAATAGAAGAATATGATTGGAATTGGATTTCTACGAAAATCAATCCTGTTAATCTAGTACTAAAACCTTTTGACTCATGATGCCTCAATATTGAAATTGATTCTGGAACATTTCAGGTATTAGAAGAATTTGAAAATTTTGAGTGTTTGAATTAAAAAAATATCAAATATCTACAGTTCTAGAAACTTGGGACTCGCAAAAAGTCGAACTTAAAAATTAATAGTATACGACAACAAAGCTCTGAAGGGGATACTTGGCTTTTCATTAGGAGGAATCCTGTTGCTAGTCTCAGTGAAATAAAATATCAAGAATGAAAGGATACTTGAAGAGCATTGTATAAGGAATTTATCAGGGTATTCATTTACGGCTTTTATTATAACAAGTGCTATGGATTAATTATTTTGGGGAATAATTGGTAATAAATATCTACATTCCATCCTATAAATAATATGATTGTATACAAAAAACGAATACACCTAACTGAGGAGGTAAGAAGGGAATACTTGGGTTCACCTATAGTAACGCTGAGGGTTTCTAATGCAAACGTTCCTTACTCAATTAATGATGATGAGTTCCAGAAAGATTTTGAGGAAGCCTTGGATATTCCTCCCCAATGCTTCAGGGAGTGCAAACCAGACACAACAGGAAAAGTACAGGAAAAGTACACTTTTTAAAGCCTGAATCTGACCATAATTAATGGAGGAGTGGGCATTGATCACCCTGTAAAAAGTACCTGTGATAATAGTAAGAAAACAGTGTTGATTACATCCGAAAATTTCAAATTTAAAAGAAATATAACAGTGGTTAAACTATTAGGTAGTGGTCATAGACTGAAATATATTAGTATGGATTGTAATACCAACCCATACCAAAGCTAACACAAAAAACAAAAGAAGGACTGTTCAACCTCCAGTGTTCAAAGGGTATATCGAAAATACTGATGCCCAATAAGGAGAAAGGACCATGTGAAATATTAGAAAACTATAATAATTTCATAATGAACATAAGAGCAAGCTAGGAAAACAAGAGAAACTATCAGCTTGAAAATAGGAAAAGAAAATAAGTAAGGGCTCTCACTCCAATGCAGAAAATAACAGCAAAACTGAAGAAAGGCATCCAAGAAGTATTTACATTTTAGGATAACTGAGAGGGATTCTGTTATAAAAGAGTCAGAAAACAATACATATGAGAAAGAAGGTTACATTAGGAAGAAAAGAATAGAAGTGGAGCAAAGTATCAGTGCTCTTAGGCATAGAACAACTAAAGTATTTTGGAATTTGATAGGAAACACATTGGGAAACAGAAAGAGGTGGCTACTAGCCCACTTGGTGGAGAGCCTTTAGTGAAATATATTTCAAGGCTATATTGTTTAAATCTATGTTTACCCAACATGGATCTTAATAAACGCATGCTCCCAAGGATAGTAAATCAGAAAAAACGGTTTTCTGAGGTTTTCTTGATATCTATAAAAGAAATTGAGGAAATTATAAAAATCCGAAACCATTCAAGAGTGCGGGTCCAGATGGCCTCTCATCAAATATTTTAAGAGCTAACCCCAAGTTATCGGCCTAGTAACCTATGTGTACAGCTGCAATGGAATTAAATATAATTCTGGATTCATGGAGATGCTGTATCAGAGTCCCAATTTTTAAATGAAGAGATAGAGAACGACCGGAGAATTATTGAAAGATAGCATTAATGGCTACCTTGGGGAAAATGTATAAAAAGCATTTACTACATCACCTCAAAGAATGAGTGGAATTAGCTAAATTATTAACAAAAGGTCAGATGGGATTTAGGAAAGGTCAGTCAACTATTAATGGATGTTTTCTATTGATATTACTAGTAGAGAAATATGTAAGGACTAAAAGGCGACCTCTATATGTGGTGTACATATGTTTAGCCACCGCATTTAACACCATTTACAGGACATGACTATGGAAAAAATGTAACAGCGGAGAATACCATCAGTCTTGCTGAAAATAATACTGGAGGTACATTCAGGGTCCTGAATGAGAGTTCAACTGATGAGTTTATCATGAAAAATAGAAATATCTAATGTCTGAGACAAGCCTGCATTCTTACCCCCTTATTACTTTCAGTATACATTGCAGATGTTCATCAGGTTCTAAAGAACACCTGTTCATTTCCTCCAAAACTGTGTGATGCATATGTGTCAAGCCTACTTAATGCCAATTATACCATTCTACTCAAATGTGCTACATGCTGCAATGTGAATGACCTACCATTTAATGAAACTACAAATAAAACAATGGTTTTCACAAAGAAGAAAATCACAAAAAATGAAATGAGTTCCAGAAACTGGAGATCACTAATTAATAAACACATCTGGGGTGATCTTTACAAGTAATCTAGACTTTTAGAAAACATAGCCACTGTAGGGAAAATGACAATCACAGGAGGAATAATGAGATTGGACTGTGATTTTGGTCACAGATCGATGGAGATAGTAAAGGAAACCTATAAGATGAAAATTATAAATTTGCTGTTATTTGAAAGTGAGATTTTGGAACAAAATGAACGTTTACAAATTTAGACTATTGAAATGGGCATTTGAAAGGATTGGTTAGGGTGTCAGCTGAAACTTGAACTGCCTACTAAGACTTGCACTTGGCTTAATAAGTATATTATTCAAGTGCTATCAAAGAGAATTACATTTCTGGTATTACATTGAAAAAACAAGCGAGGGATCATTGTGACATTCGAATAAAGAATTTGTATATACATTTGAGCAAGTTCACTGGTTTGATTACTAAAAACAAATCCAGCATAATTACAGCCAAAATGCTATGAAATCCTGAGCCTTATACAATAGTAATCTTGAAAAAGTAGAACAAATTGCAAAAACACAATCAGTGGAAAACAAATTGCAGGAATGTGTAAACTCACCAAGCTATGCCCAATAGTTAATACAAAATATAAGGGTGAGCTGCAGCATATTTACAGTACATCCAATTCAAGGATATTAGAAGGTGGATGCTAAGATTAATATTGAGACAAGTTCCCCTAAATATTAAATGGAAGATGTAAGCAATTAGCAATATTGATATGGCAAATCCTTGGTTGACTTGCCCAGTCTGTGACTCTGCCTCTATTTCACTACGGCACTTGTTTGTATTTTACGCATACTTTACAATGGCACAGAAAGAATCATTACTTCAAGTCTTCAGATAGTTACAGATTCCAAAAAATAATGAGTTGTTTTTAGTTATAATGAAATGTGAAATCTCTGTGCTGTTATAAATTGGGTAACTTAAAAAAAAAATTGGGAAGTCTATGTTATATGGGTTGTACAATAGTGTTGTAATTGGAAGGATTAAAATGATATATGTATTTGAAGATTAATATTTGTTTTCCAGATCAGCGTGCAATCAAACAATAAAATTAAAATTATGAGTATGTGAAGCATTGGATTGAAGGATATACCAATTTCCTAAATGACGAAAACAAAATATATTTTTGCAATTATCTGTATACAGATGCTAGTCATAATCTTTGAAATATGCAACGGCTTTTAAATGAGACATCATTTGTTTAACAGTTTCTGTATCCATGTGGCTTGCTGATGATTCTAGCAGGATGATGTAATTAAAGCTGACATGAAAAATGTGTTTTTTTTATCTGCCTCGGTTGGTCTCAGGATCTGGCAGTTGATTTTAGTTCAATAGAAATGTGCGTTCAGCAAAGCCACAGTGAGGTTCACATGAAATGTGCCTCATTAAATAAACTAAGATAACAACTGCTAATGCAATTCCATCTGGCCTGGAACTAAAAGTTTTTCGATCCAGCAAATAATGGTCACGCACCATTTGACTAACAACCACAAGTGTAATAATCAATAAGACAAAAGGTGCACTCAACTAGGTTTGTGTGAATTTTTCGTCATTTGCATTTGCGTAATTACGCTAAATTTGAGGGCAACTATACAAAATTACTCGAAATGAAAAACCAGCATTTGACACAATATTTTAACACAACCTACTTTTTGATGTCCATTTTGGACACGAGAATGCATTTTGCATCAGACAAAAGTGAGAAAAACCACATGGGCAACAAACAGCAGCCACTTCCATTCTGTTCATGTGCCTTGTTGTTGTTCTTCACATCCAATCTATGGGCCCAATTCACAAAGGTAAACTGAGACGAAAGTCTAACTTTACGACTTTTGGTATTCACAAAGGGCAGTTACAAGTAGTAAAGTTAGACTTTTGTCTCAGTTAAACTTAAGTTGTGGTCTTAAGTTTAACTTTTGGTCTCAGTTGAACCTAAGACCAAAACTTAAGTTTAACTGACAAAAAAGTCTAACTTTACTACTCGTAAATGTCCTTTGTGAACACAGAAATTTCATAAAGTTAGACTTTCATCTCAGTTTAACTTGTGCATCGGGCTCTATGACTGTAATATAAGTGGCCCCGAAACAAATTGAATAGGATGGAGTGTCCCCTGCCATGTATCTACAAATGCTACTAATTAGGAATTAATGACCTTTTCTTCAATAATACCATGTACTAAATGACACGGCTGTTTTAATTTTTAGGCAGAGACTGTCACTTGAGCCCATCACACAAAGGTAAGTGTAGTTGCACAACAGTATTACAAATTTCCACTTCCACAGAAAGAGCCACCTTAGAAACCAAGCCCCCAGCCCAGTCCTCATCTTAAGACAAATACAAATTTGTATTCATCATTTGTCAGCTGTTAAAAAACATGGTGTGCATGGTCTATTGCAATCCATCAAGCTTTATTCGACAGTTTAGTCACAAAAGCGTGATACAAAAATATTTCATTATATAAAATATTTCAATTATATAAAAGTGCAGACCATGATTATAGAGCCTGTTTGGGGAAATATGATCAAATCTTCATGACATACTAAATTTCATAATTTTTTTTAAAACAACAATGTGTACCAATAAAAGCGAACAATTATAAAATCCTCGTCCAAAAGAACACAAGACTTTTAGTCCTATTTAATGAAGCCAAGCGCTCCAAGCTAAGTACAATTAAGATGGTGTTTAGCTATAAGTCCCCTAATACAAGTGTAGAATAACACACATATCATATAGATAAGAAATGTGACCTTATGGCCCATGACCGACCTAAAAAGTTTGCTACTGCTGTGATGATAGGGGTTGAAGTATTAGTGGGTAGAATTCTTTCAGCTTCTTCATTCCTTCTGGTGCCTAACAATTTACTATTTGGCACCAGCCATGCATGACGGGGAGTGGCATAGGATGGAAAAGCAAACAGCATATGTGCCACCAACTCCACATGGGCCTGGCATATAGGACACGTGTTATCACATGATTTAGCCCATCTTGCTGTAAAAGCCCTTATGAGCAATGAGTCCACCCTAAACTGGAAATATAACTTTCTATGATTTGGTTTGGATATTGTATCCCAGTACGGTTCTAGGCTCGGGAACAATTTAGCTTCCAAAATGATTCCTGAAAGTGATGATGATTCACTGGTTCTCAGTGTTTTGTGCATAACCATCTCCCAATATTTTTTTTCAGAATCTTTTTCGGGGGAAAAGAGGCTGTATTTGGATCTTCCCATAATGTTTTCATGACAATACTTATTAGGACATCTTTAATTTCTCGTAACCAACTGATTTTGTGAAAGTTATCAACCCTCAGTATATCCATAAAGCCTGCGGCATATGGTTTCAGTTCTGGTGTAGTCCATAACCTACGCCAGTATAGTAAAGGGCGAAATTTTGCAACATCAGCCAAAGGCTTTCTTCCAAGACCATAAATTAGGGGACACATTGAAGTACTTCGGGGGACATTTGTGATATTTGGTAGGAACCTATTTTCTGCTGTGGTAAGTTTAGTCAAGTTCTCGTACCCCCATAGTTCTGCTCCATAAAGGGCTGAATTAACCACTTTCATATTATATACCTGGAGCACTGGGCTAATTGGTTTAGTGAGTGAGGTGTTATAGTCCAATTTTAATACTCCCGACAATTGCTGATGCTTTAGTGTTGCCGGGTCAATTTGTTGGTTCCATTTTAAGTCACACTGAATATTAACCTCCAGGTAAGTAAACTCTTTAACTTGTTCCAGTGGGTGATTATTCATTAAAATACTACCTTTAAAAGCTCTATGTGGATTAAAAGACATTAGTTTTGTTTTCGACACATTGACTTCCAGACCCTGCGCGGAGCAAAACTCAGCGAAAATTACCAGGGCCCGCTGGAGAACGCTCGGGGTCTTTGAGATAATCAATGTATTGTCCACGAACATTAAAATAGGATTTTTTTCACCTGCTAGTGACGGGGCATCAGTAGTCGCCGATTCCATGAAATTTACTATTCCGTTAATAAACAAGGAGAATAGGGAAGGGGCCATAACACTGCCCTGGCGCACACCTCTCTCCACTGGGAAAGAGCTGGTAACCATGCCCTGGGAGCCCCATCAAATTTTGGCGTAATTATCCTCGTGCAATCTCATGATGAGTGTGAGGAGTTCGGGTGGAATCCCCAGTGTCTGCAAAATCACGCATAGTTTAGAACGGGGAACAAGATCGAATGCTGACTTTAAATCAACAAAGGCAGCGTACAAATTGCCTTTGCCCAGGACCACCGTCTTCCAGTGGAACAAAATAAAATGAAACACCTGGTCAATGGTGCTAGTGTATGCCCGGAAGCCAACCTGTAGGGGGTATAACATTCTATACTCATTTATCCACTTCTGAATCTTATTCAGAATTAGCCTCCCCATTATCTTTTGTAGGGAATCTATTAAACTAATGGGCCTATAGGTACCTGGCTGGGATTTATCTCTCTTTTTATAAACGGGGATGATTTCTGCCCCTTTCAACGAGTCGGGAATTGGGGCGCCTTTAGCAACAGCATTTATCAGCAACAAATTGTACCTATTCCATCTTAGTTTGTCATACAGGAAGATGTCTGCAGGAACGCCATCTGGACCAGGCGCTCTGCCACCTACTACGGATCCAAGTGCTACATTAACGTCGGCACTATTGAATGCCTCTTCTGAATACAGCATGAAGATAGATTCATCCGAGTTTGACACGATGGGACAACGAGCATATTTGGGTTTAAAGTGTTTGACCCAATCTTCCTGCGTTACATGGTTTGTGGGTGCTCCGGCTGTCTTCCTCTGTCCCACTTTACTATATTCCACAATGATTTACTATCTCTCGAGGAACAAGCCTCCTTAAGGTCCTGCCATCTTTTCTTGTCCCAGATTTGTTTGGCCTTTTTCTGCGTGCTCCCATATACCCGTTTAGCTACTCGCACTGCGGCGGGATTGCCTACTTTGATTCCATTCCCTAATGATTCTCTAGCCTGTCTACATTCCTTGTTGAACCAGCGGCAGACTTTCTGATTGGTAGTGTTTTTAGGC